>NC_047654.1:1543503-1619612 GCF_902201215.1 Prunus dulcis | reverse complement strand
GCTTCATTGCCTTTTCCTTTGCTCCCGTTACTCCTTTCGACCTTCCTTTGCACCTCACTCTCTTAGGGTCTTTCATATATTGTGTTTGAGAGCTGGACCCTCCAACTTCGTTATTACTTGGTCCATCCTTCAGCAACTTCAACTTCACCTGCAAACTTTTTTGAGTTTCTGACAGTACCTCACATCCTTCTTCACTCATTACTGCATCACAACATATCAATGCATTCCACTTACACAAAACATTGCCCAAATTGACACAAAATACGCATAGCCTAACTTCCAATTACACAAAACGTAAGCAAAATTTCATAAGTTACGTCATCTCTTGTGAAATAATCTGTTCAAAATAACATTAGAACCAATATGTTCAACTAAGAACACAAATGTAATTCAAACCACCAATTACAGAACTTCACCCAATATCCTCTCCAAATGCTTACTCCTAATGTCATTAAGCCTAAGTTTAGGTTCTTTTACCTACATTTCATAATTTTCCACCCCGACCAACAACAATGAACTAAGTATATTGAATATTCATAAGCAAATGACACATTATTGATTCCAAAAATACGCATTATTGATGCCACAAATGACGAATTTCCCACCCTCACAAAAAATAAACCAAACCCAATAAAATCAATTCAGCAAGTGAACTTACCTCTCAAAATCAATCGGGACCTCTGAAGTCAGTCAGCTGGAAAGAATGTGGTGGACATTAGAGAAGACTCTTTGGTATTTGAGACTCCATCTCTACCAAAATCGAGGACCAACTGCTGCTGCGGCTTCTAGCTACAAAAAGAGATATGCTACTTTGCTTTCATCTGGAATCTTGGCAGCTGAATGAAAAAGAGAAGGGGTTTTCACTTGAGCCATAGAATCAAAACAGGGCAACAGCTAGGTAAGAGACATTCTTCGTAATACCCAGGTTACCATAGATCGCAGGCCTCCCGACGAGCTAATGACAATCGAGTGACTATACGGTTTGGGAGATTTGGATCCTTCTAATTGTGGGTTTGCTTTACATTCAAAAAGAGAAGATTGTGTTCTTCAATTTTTCAGAGAGAGGGAAAGAGGGGAAGAACTGAAGTTGGGTTTCTAACGGGTTAGATTTCAACCCGTTTCTACATGCACCCTCTTTTAAAAACTCACCGTTGGATGAAATCCAACGGCTCTTACATACCCCTCACAAACACCCCTTATAACTTCCCACTCACTATAGAAGCTCCCAAACACCAAGGCTTCACCCCTTGAAGGATCTCCATCTTAAGTCCGTTTGCAATAGTGTAGTTCCACTCAAATTCAAAGCTGAGTCAATCAGGGACTGCCAAATCAGTTGAAGTGGACTTCATTGGTTTGTTGTACAAAGTTACAAAGACCACACAAGTAGTCCGAGAGCCCAAAACATAAAGTCTAAGTTATGCGTATTAAAATATTAGACTGTCAAGTGAAAGCAAGTATCTCAAGACCCGACATCTCCAATCTCGCATCTCAATATTTGATGGTATTAAATACGATGGGCTTATTCCCAATCTCGCATCGCATCTCAAGGTGAGGCTAGGGTGGATCTCGGGTGGGGACAAGGGTGGTTGTATGGTGGCGTTAGGCTTGAGGGTTTCTGAGTTTTGGGGTTTTTCCTCTGACGGCTTAATCCTTCCTAAGAAGTAGGAAAACTGGTGATTTGAATTTTGTCAGCTTCTTGGCTAATTGTACTAGCCTAGAGGTCTTAGGTCTTGACACTAATCATTTTGGTGGGGAATTGCCAAGATCCATAGCCAACCTTTCTACCCAACTAAAATCTCTTACTTTGGGGGCAAATTTGATGCACGGAAGCATCCATGGCGGCATTGGAAATCTTGTGAGCTTGAGCGTTCTTGCCATGGACTACAACTACTTCAGTGGTAGTGTTCCTAATGAAATTGGAAAGCTTCAAAAGTTACAGGTACTGTATTTGACTAATGGAGAATGCTAGCAACATTCTCTCTAACCTTCTCCTTTGAACCTTCTCTCGTCTTTGGTTGACATGTGTCACTCTTTACACTTAAAACAATGTCATTAATATATTATACAAGCTAACTTTGGCTTTCCAAGTTTGCCCTTATTAAATGTATTCAATTTATCCAAAAAAATTTCAGAACTTTCTTACCATCTTATTAATTTTTTTCTAACATCATTATTTTTTTTAAAGAAAATATATACTTTTAAGAGGAAATGTCTGGGTTTTTTTCTTTTTTTTTTTATATTTATAAAACACAAAGGGTTTATATATTTTATTATTTAAAAAAAAAGTCCTTTGTGTTTTTAAAAAAAGGGACTTGAAAACATTAGACATTTTCTTGAAAAAAATAATTGACGTTAGAAAAAAAAATGATGGTAAAAAAGTTGTGAATTTTTTTTGAATAAATTGAATACATTTAATAAGGGTAAAGTTGAAAGCAAAAGTTAATTTGTATAATATATTAATGACATTGTTTTAAGTATAAGGAGAATGACACATGTCAAGCAAAAAATGGAGAAGGTCCAAATGAGAAGGTTAGAGAAAAGGTTGCTAGCATTTCTCTTGACTAATAACAAATTTTCTGGGTTAATCCCATCAGCCCTAAGCAACTTAACTTCATTGACAAAACTCTACATGGGTGATAATAAGTTTGAGGCAAGTATACCACAGCCTTGGGAATTGCCGAAGTATACTCGAACTTGACTTTCTAATAACAATCTAACAAGCACCATACCCAGAGGGCTTTTCTTAATTTCATCCCTTTCAATTTCTTTGAGCATTTATAACCAAGATGGCTTGAATGGCTTTTGTATTTGAAAAACTCACTCTCATAATCAGGATTGCAGATTGTGGGCGGTGGAGAAGGCTCTGAAGATGGAGGTGGGGTTTTTAGGGTCAATAATGGATGAAGAAGGTGGAGTTGGGTTCAATGATGGATGAAGACCCGAAAGGAGTTGGACGGTAGGATCCAATTGGAACTATTTGTCGAGTTAAACCGAATTGCAATTCGAGGCAAACTTGAGGGACGTCTACAGTTAAAAACCCTAATTTCTTTTTAAATATATTATACTTAATTTTATATTGAAGTTAATTATTTTTAACTTAATATGAAATATTTTTTTAATTAATGAAACTGACGGAATTGAGACATTGGACTTAATTTGTTAGTAGTTGCAACTACATTGACCAAATCGGGAAAATTGAAATCACGGTGACTAAATTTGATTTTGAGCCAAAACCTCAATGACCAAAAATGTAATTGACCCATAAATTTTTTAATAAAAACCCAAACTATGAATCTAAATTGATCCTTAATAAACCCATGGGTTTTTTTTTCCAATGAATGCTTCATGTTATGGGTTTAAATTTAATTTTTTATTTTAGAAATAATGGTGGGTGGAAAGATTGTATTATTTCAAATTTACTTGGTGTGTGGGAAGAAAGATTGTAGAGAAATAGGATATATGTGGAAATAGCAGCACTTTAAGAGCACTTCTAGCTCGCGCCTTCAACTGGGCAGGAGGGGGCCCAAGGGCCACAATCCAACTCCACCATGCCAAGTCCAGCCAGGGCAATGGGTGGGTCCCACGAGTCTAGGCAAGCCTACAGGCAAGTTCAGTCAGAGCTGCTACCTAGGCAAAATGACACACTGCCAACATCATAATGACGCCAACAACCAAAAAAATAGCAAAAATTCCAATTTTTTTTTTAAATTTATATATAAATACATAATCATATTTTTTATTTCTCACACCAAAAACTCTATACAAATTCATCTCCTCATATCTCATGTGAATAGTAATTGTCTTTACCCTAGCCTATAAGAGCAACTCCAGTGGAGGGCTGAGCCGAAGGCTAGGGAAAGAAAAAAAAAAAGGAAGTTCCAGAGAGGAGCCCAAGCCCGGATTGGGAGTGGGACACACGAAGACTGGCTGGTCCTCAGGCCAGTTTAGCACGAGCTTGAGCCCAAGAGTTGGGCTGATGTCATCGCTGACGCCAGGCTGGCGCCAGCCCACTCATTTGATTTTTATTTTTTTTTGGGCTGGTGCCAGCCCACTCATTTGATTTTTTTTTTGGTTGCCACGTGGGGTCGTTTGGGCTCTCTGATCGGATTTTTTCCTCCAATCCAACGGCAACCAATTTATTTGCAATAAAATACTGTAAAAAAATTCAGAAATTTTTTTAAAAATACCCAAAAATTAATGAATTTTTTTCTATAAATACTAGCCAATTTTTTTTTAAATTATCTGAAATTTGAAATTGAAAATTTTATTCAATTATGATATATGAATAGTATTGACACGTAAGAAATCGAAAATATTATCCAAATTAATTATTGAGGTAAAAAAAATTTGTAAAAAAACAAAAAAATGAATAGTAATTGCCCTTTGTCATGACGTGGAAACAAAAATGGCTTTTTGCAAGGTCAACAACTATTCATATGAATAGTGGCTGCCCTAACCCCCCTTGCCGCGATAAAAGGCAAATAAGTGGAATTACACTAACGATGGAAATAAAATTACAAAAGCTGTGACTATTCACATGAATAGTCACAGGACAGTCCTTACCTTGCCCTTGCTTGTAGAAGTGCTCTAAAACAAAGATGAGAGAGTGAGGTCTGGCCGGGGAAAGAAAAGTACCAATCAAATCGAAGAGCAAACCCAAACTGCTGTTCCGACAGCAAAGAAGCAACGACGTCGTTGGGTGGGGAAGAGATGTATGGGGCAGGAGGAGACGAGGAAGAGGGCATGGGAATGGGAATGGGAAGTGGAGGAACAGGGATGATGAAGAAGATGATGACCAGTCCTGCAGGGGGAGGGTCAGGACAGTGGGCCCCAGAGGAGACGAGGGAGCTGATCGCCATCCGTGGAGAACTGGAGATCAGGAACTCCAATTTGGCGAAGCGCAGCAAGGCGCTGTGGGAAGCAGTGAGCTCTAAGATGGCCGAGAGAGGCTTCAACAGAACCCCCGAGCAGTGCAAATGCAAGTGGAAGAACCTCCTCATTCGTTACAAGGTATGAATTTTCAGAATTCTCTGTACCACAAAAATACCCAATTGAATTATTTTAGGGTTTTGGTAGGGTTTAGGTTGAAATTCACATCACAAACAATAGTTAGTAACCCTAATTATTCAGGGGAAGGAGACGTCTGATCCGGAGAGTGGGCGGGAGTGTCCCTTCTTTGAGGAATTGCAGGCAGTGTTTACTGAAAGAGCAAATAATATGCAGCGCTTACTTCTTGAATCCGAGACCGGTTCAGCCCGGTCCAAGAAAATGGGGAAGAGGAAATTGAGGCCGGGCCGATCCTCGGACGAGTTCTCAGAGGACCCAGATGAAGAGGATGAGGATGATAAGAAGAGGAAGGGTGAAAGAGTAATTATGCCAAAAGTAACCAATGCTGCTAGTGGGACTACTAGTAGTAGTATCCAGGATATGCTTAAGGCGTTTTTTCAGCAGCAGCAGAGGATGGAGATGGAATGGAGGGAAATGATGGAGAGGCGGGCGCAGGAGCGGCGGATGTTTGAGCAGGAATGGCGGCAGAAGATGGAGAAGGTGGAGAGGGAGAGGTTAATGGTGGAGCAGGCTTGGAGGGAGAGGGAAGAACAGAGAAGGATAAGAGAAGAGAGCAGAGCTGAGAGGAGAGATGCCCTGCTGACCACTCTCTTGAATAAACTTATCAATCAAACTAATTTTTAACTATCTGAATTTAAAATGCTTTTTGGGTTCATCTTGTGCTGGCATGAGTATGGAAAGTTGGATACTAATTTACGAATTTGTTTGATCTAACTGAAAGTTAGAATTGTGATTTGGAAAGTTAGGTGTTGGGTTTATTTGCAGTTCTTGGCAGAGAGTTCTGGGGTTACTACTACTATACATCTCTCTGTTACAAAATACCAGAAAGTGCTCATTGGCAGAGAGTATTGGAGCAATTGTTATTTATGTAAAAGTGGTTATATTTTTGAAGTTGCAAATGGAGATTGGAGATTGGAGATTGAAGGGTGAATTGTGTAAAAATCAAAAGATCTTTGAGATTATAGTGAATGAGACTGCACAAGTTTTGTAACAAGAGCTTTTTAAAATGTATTTTCTGAATCATTCCCAAATGTGGTTAGCTCTGAAAGCTCAGTTTGTGCAGCAGCAGATGCTCCTCTTCAAAGAATTATGGAGATGAATGGGATGAAGTTTAATTATTTCTAACCCAATATCCCATCATGTAAGCTGGAAACATAGAGAAAAAAGTGATGTAATCCAACATTAAACAAAATCAATACAGGTCATCGACCTTTCTGCCCATTTAGCATTAATATTTGCACTTTGTGATTAGCTCTCCTTAGCTTGGCCCCTTTGTGAAAAAAAAATTTTGCAGCATTGTTACCAAATCAATTATAGATTTTTATTATTATTAAGAAGCACTCTAAGTGCTTGCTTTTTCAGGAATCACTTAGATTAATTATGAAAATTTCAACGGTTTTATAATAAAAATGCATTTACTAGAAGTGTTTATGAGGATAAGTGCTTTTTAGAGAAATAGTCCCAAACGAGCTCTACTTTTTTTTTTAATAAACTTTTTGTCCGATTTCTTCTTGTTAACTTCTTTGTTTTACTCTTTCCACTTTTCTTATTATTATTGTAAGGTTGGTGTCGGCTCATAGTCTTAATTCGAGTGACAGAAAAAAGGGAAAGTATTTAATTGGTAACATGAGTTAGACTTGAAGAGGACATGTTCTCATATCACTCAATTTATGTTATCTATACTTTTAACTCACCAAATCAAGTTAGGCTCGTGTGTAGCCCAGCCCAACTTCCTCATTACTCTAGGTAGCTGCTACAATGAGCGGTTATGGGTGAGGAGTTCAAGTGCGGGGTTCAATCCAACTGTGTGTAAGTTTAAAATGTTGAAATTTAATGGTTTGATTGAACCCCTCACTTAAGCCCCTCATCCATACCCCCTCATTGTAAGCGTGTCCTCTGCCAGCCGTATGGAGCGATGCCATATGCACCTAATCATATTAGGTGCAGATCTCAATCCCACATGTGATTTTGTCATTGTCATGTGAAATCATGTCCCTACAAGGTCCTAATCTCTCATTAGCTAAGGCTAAAAGTATACACTAATATGATTAACTCAATGTTTTAATTCTAGATTTATTTCGTTTTCAAAATTGATGTACGAGTTCTCTTTCTCTAATTGAATTGGGATTTGACTTTAGATTCTATGTACTTGACCATACACGAGAACTTGAATGTCAGAAAATTTGTATTAGAATTTGTATATAATGACAATGAACTTTTATTTATAGTGCTTTAATGAAAGTGTCATAAATTGTGATATTTGTTTTTCATGTTCTTAAGTGATTTCACAGTTAGTTCAGTGAGTGAGTCTAAATCATTAAGATAGATACATATATTCTTATAAAATATGAGAAATTTTAGTGTACGATAGAATGAGAGAATGTGTTTTCTGGTTTTCAACTTCTTGATTTTCTTCGTATTACAAACAGTAGATTTATACAAGTAGAGATGGCTTGCTAACCAAGCTTATCATTAATTACAATAGGCAGCTAGTGCCATTAATCCTACAATATTCAGCTGAAGCTAGTTTGGGTTCCCAACTTGATGCTAGCTTTGGTTCCCAACTCCTGGAAATAACCAATAGCGGCTTCCTAAAGTCAAGGATATTAAATGCTTCCTGGAAATAACCAATAGTAGCCTCCTAAAGTCAAGGCAATTTATTGCTTTCACAACACAAGCCAAACTAAAGGTCCGCCCCTGGGTGTGGGACCGAGAGCTCTTAGACGCTCAGGACCCACCAGGAGTTGCATGCATCATAAATAGGAGGAGGAGGGGGAGGAAGCGATTGATTTTCAGCTAAACTTGGTCCAACGATCTTTCTATTTTTGTCCTAGGGAGATAGTAGCTCTCAGGCCATTCCCAATCATGTTGGGACTAAACTTAAATTTTTACCCTCTAAAATATAACTATTCATGTATTTTCAAGACCCAAAATTTTTTTCTTTCAACCCTGTAGACTTATAATTTGAGTCCGCAACTTTATGAAATTGTTTAAGAATGATTAACCCTTAAATTTTTTTGTCATTAATTTTTCTTGACATTATTTTTGTTTCAACATTCGTGATTTAATTTTCTAAACAGTTTAATCTAAAAAAATTAAAATTCCATAAACATAACATTTTTCTTTACTTAAAATTAAAATGAGAATGCCATTTGTAGAGTTTGAGAGTGGGGTCTCATTTAGATAAATTAAAAATATTATTTTAATCATTTAATTTTAATTTCGACCATTGGATCTTCTTTTTCTCGTTAAAACCAAGTTGGAAAAAATCTGAGCTGTTTGTATCTATTTGAGAAAGCTTGAAAAATCACGAAAAGTTGGTTCCCATTGCTTGACACGTGGCCAGCTTTTAAAGGCTCCAAAAGATTAGATAAAAAGTTTTTTTTTAAATAAAACAAGAAGATGCATCATTGGTTTTCAAAGGGAGCTGTTGGATTCCAACGTCCCTTAGAGCAATTCGAGCAGTGCTGGACTACTCGGGCCGGGGGAGTTTGGGGCAAAAAACGAAGTCCAGCAGCAAAGGTCCAGCCCGGGCGAGCGTGGGGGCCACCAAAACGGGCAGGTCCGAAGGCGAAATCAGCCTGAGCCTGGGCTCGAGGTCTGGGACAAAATAGCTGACGCCAGCGTCAGCCCTGAAGATTTGAAATTTTTTTTACCGTTAAAAAAAATTTCAAATCAGCGCTACAGTGCCGCCAACGGCTCCTTGACACGTGGTGGCCTCTGGTCGCTCCGATTGGAATTTTTTCTTCAATCCAACGGCAACCAATTTTTCTGCCAAAAAAAATCGAATTTTTTTTAAAAAAATACACAAAAATTACAGAATTTTTTGTGTATAAATACCAACCAATACTCTTCACTTTTAACACCAAATCCTCATATATTTTCTTCTCCTTCTACTATTGTTCACTTTCTCCTCAAAAAATTTTCACTTTCTATTCAATATTTTTTCACTTTGAAGTTGTAATTTTTTTCTAGCATATTATGGGTTCTTCTAATGAAAATGGAGGGGCATGGAGCATGATGGAAGATGTTAGCTTGTGTGAGACTTGGGTCCAAGTTAGTCATTGTCCCGTAACGGGCAATGAGATTAAATTTTCTCATATGTGGAAAAAAATTCATCAAGCATTTTGTGAAAGGGCAATTGGTTCTACACGTACATAAATGGCATTATCCAGTAGGTGGAAAGTTCTTAATAAAGAGTTGGGGAAATGGAGAAATGCTTTAGCAAAAGCGATTGACAACCAACGAAGCAGAGAAAATCTTAGCAATGAGGTAAATTATTTGTCATTTTTCTTCTATTAATTTCTATGTCATATTAATTTTTATTTAAATGTTTCTTGCAATTTATATATTTTGTTAATATGTCTCTATTTTTTTTTAATACATGTTGCATTTTTTTTATTATTTCTTTAATTTCCATTAGTTTTTTTTTTACATGTTGCATTGCCAATATTTTAAAAATTCTCTTGCATTTCCATTTCATTTTTTTTTTTTATAGATTATACAAGCACAAATGTGGTTTGGTGCTACCGGCCAAGGGAAAAAAAGTTTCAACCATACCCATTGTTGGGAGGTGGTGAAGACTTGTAAGAGATTCCAAATTATTCCAACCGGTCCGACGGTAGTCTTGAACGAGACTCCACTTCATGAGACGCCGGCATCGGATTCACCTATGGATTCCCCGATGAGTACCGACTCACCCATTGAAAATATTCCAAGGCCTATTGGGAGGAAGGCGGCGAAGGCGAAGAGAGGGAGGAATTCTAGCAAGAATGCATCTCAATTTTTGGAGGAACTTTCAAAGCACCAAGCCATGAGAATTGAAATGGACTTGAAACAACAAGAGCACGATATGGCAGTTCAAGTAGAATATGCAAAAGAAAGGGAGTATGGACGCAAAGAAAGGGAGTATGTACGCGAACAAAACATTGAAAAAAAAGATCGGGAAACCATGGCCATGGATACAAGCCATATGTCTCCCGAAACAAAACAATTTTGGAAGCTAGAACGAAGGGATGTTATGAGACGAAGACTTTTTCGTGACGATGGACCTAGCAACACCGATTGGTTAAATGATGGAAACCATTAAAATAGTTTGTTTGCCTTTAATGTCTTAGTTTACTTGCCTTTGATTTCATTGTATTTTTTTTTTTTGTTTAATTCATGTACCTTTGATTTCATTGTATTTTTTGTTTTGTTTAATTCATGTATTTTATTTTATTATTAGTTGTATTGCTTTTCTTTTAGTCAATAAAGAAAATATTCAACAAAATTCCTTTTTATTCAAAACATTCCATACATAAAAAAAAAACCACAACCAAAGCATAAAAAAAAAAACAAACCACAACCAAAGCATAAAAAAAAAAACAACCCACAACCAAAGCATAATACAATAAAACAACCCACAACCAAAGCATAATAAAATAAAAACAACTTCTTCACTTCACTTTATTCACCTTCATTTCCTTCATTGCCTTTCACCGCCCATAAATGCTCCATCAAGTCAACTTGACGGTGTTCATGAATATAGGACGATTGCATCTCCGTGTAGCGATCAATCATACGGGGCATGAAACTACCGCCTCTAACCAACGGTTCATGCTGCATTGCTTCTCCATTTGGCCCCACTGGTTTTTCATAAATTCGTGTTAGGGTCGTGTCCATGGGATTTGGTTCATACACGTCATCAGCATCGTAATCATATTCATCTTCCACAATCATGTTATGGAGGATGATACAAGTCATCATTATACTCCTAAGCACCTCCTCGTCAAATAGACGTGCCGCGCCTCTGATAATAGCCCACCTAGCTTGAAGGATACCAAAGCACCTCTCAACATCTTTTCTGCACCCCTCTTGATAGCGAGCAAAAAAATTTTGCTTATGGGATCGGGGATGTGGAATTGTTTTCACAAATGTTGTCCACCTCGGGTATATGCCATCAGCTAGATAATACCCGGTCTGGTAGATGGTATTGTTAATTTCATATGTGATATTTGGGCCTTCACCTCTCAAAACATCATTGAACACCGGGGATTGACCTAGGACATTCAAATCGTTTTGAGATCCGGCTACTCCGAAGAAGGCGTGCCAAACCCAGGTATCAAAACCAGCAACTGCTTCCAGGATGATACTTTTCTGCCCTTTTCTATTTCCGTAGTCCCCTTGCCAAGTAGTTGGACAATTTTTCCACTGCCAGTGCATGCAGTCAATGCTACCAATCATGCCAGGGAATCCTCGAGACTCAGCTTTTTGGAGAAGCCTTTGCAGGTCCCTGGGCTTAGGTCTGCGGAGGTAGTCTCTGGTGTACAGAGTTTCCAATGCATCACAAAATCGCACCAAGCTCTCCAAAACAGTGGACTTCCCCATCCGAGCAATCTCATCCACCTGATCAGCAGATGACCCATACGCCAACATTCGTATCACAGCTGTGAACTTCTGCTCTGGAAGAAGTCCCAAATTTCAAGCACAATTTCTCTTTTGAACAAAATATTCATCATAATTGCAAATATCATGCATGATTTTTTTGAACAAATGAGGTTGCATTCTATATCTCCCTCGAAAATGAACATCAGAGTACAGAGATTGTGGGATAAAATAATCTTCCATAAGATTCTTACCCCTGGAATGTCTATGTCTGTCCACATTTGGGCGACGGCCTTCTCGTGAACCACGGCGAGCCTGCTTTTCTTCCTCCAGCAAAGCAACTGCTATGCCAAGTTGCTCATCTAGTTCTCTCTGCGCCCTTTTGCTTGCAGCTCGTCTACGCATTCTTTCTCTAGTTTCTCTCTCTTGCCTCTCCAAAACCTCTTCCATGTCTGCCATTGAGAATGGAGAATGAAATCTAAAATTTGAGAAATGGAAATGTAGAGAAGAACTGGTGTGGGAGGTATGAGCTGAACCTCTGATTTTATAGAAAAATGTACACAGATAGATATGACACGTGGCCCAATCTTAGAGGGTGAAAATCTTATCTGAAATTTGAAATTCAAATGAAATTTCAAATTTCAAATTTATCTGAAATTTGAATTCCGAAATGTATCTGAAATTTGACGTTTTGAATTTATCTGAAATTTGAAATTTGAAATGTATCTGAAATTTGAAATTTATCTGAAATTTGAAACCGAAAATCTTATCCGATATGAATAGTATTGACACGTAGGAACCCAAAAATCTTATCCGAAAATATTATCCAAATTAATTGTTTAAGTAAACAAAATTGTGAAAAAAACAAAAAAATGAATAGTAATTGTCATGGCAAGCCCCAACTACTGGAAACACATTTTGCTGGAGGGGGCTAGGGCAGCCACTATTCACATGAATAGTGCCTGCCCTAGGGCTAATCTTGCCATGGCAAGAGTCAACTAGTGGAAGTGCTCTTATGTGAGCATTCCACGCATTCAACAAGTTGGCTTTGTCTTGCCATTCCTTCACGTGTTGTGCAAGTTGGCTTCGACTTAGGGCCCACAGATATTCCTCCTGAACTGGAAAGTTTGTCCAAATTCCGCCCAAGATTTCAGTATGATCCAAATTACCACCCCTCCCTATACATGATTGAACAGGATTTTTAGGGCTATAATCCTAAAATTTGGGTTTGGCCCCCATAGTTAGAGATAGTCTCAAGGGATAGTCTCAAGGGACATCTTCCCCTGAACCTCTCCACTTGCTCTAAATTTGACTTGGTAACAGTATGTTTGTGAAAATGCCACTCCCTTACACTCAAGTTCAATCTCGAACAATTTACTTGTGCTTCATGCGTAGCAAGCGCACGTGGCAATGGCATGAACCCACGTGGATGTCTCCATTTGGGATGGCAATGCATTTGCCTTCACGTCTTAAGTTTCAACGGTCCAACTTTTGTGTGAAAATCCATTGGGATATGCGTTGGAGTTGGTGAACACGGCAAAGTCTAAAATGAGCGGAGAGTACATAAAATCACAGGCAGATCTTATGGTGATCCGAGGACGACCTCACTTTTCTTTCATGGGGAACTTTGTAGTCCGTGACACAACACGTGTCAGTTTTGGAGAGGTCGATGTCGGGTGGGGATAGCCAGTGTTTGCTAGACCTGCCAAATCCCTTAATGGGATAAACTTGTGTGCTAATTAAGGCTCAGCACAAACAAACAAGAAAATGGGATTCTAGCACAAACAATGGCACAATGCCATTGTTTGCCATTGTGGAGTATGTGGAGGATCATTATCAAGTTAAACCTACTAGGATTATGTCCACACTGTAATGAATACCTCTACATTTTAAAATAATTTCGCACGATTTTGATATGGCATTCATATCCAAAAATAAATTGTTTCCAGATTTAATTTAATTATGTTTCTCAATTCAAACTTGGAACATCTCCGAACATTATGACAAGAAATACCAATAGACCATGAGCTAATTGGTGTCATTAACTTGGCTTATGCGTGTTTGAGCCTGAGAATTCCACACACCAGCCCACTTTTTACAAAGAGACCCAGGAACATAAAAACAAAAGACTGGGCTTTGACTCCAGAAAGCAGCCCAATCAACATTAAGAGGCCCACGTCTTTTTCAAAAAATAGCAGAGTTTTAAGAAAAACAACAACAAAAATAAATCAATCAAATTACCAATTAAGTGGTAATTTGTCACCAAGCAGGGCAGTAAACTTCTAAAGAAATTGGACTAGGCCCAACTTCTAAATTCTCAATGTTGATCTCAATCCCAGAGTGCAAGGCAGCATATTTTTTTGGAAGATCTTTCCTCAAAGAACCCATATGACCACCTGATTCTGAAAAAATCAAAAATTTCAACAATCACAGGAGAGTTGACAGAGAGTTAACAATAACATGTATAAAAGGAAGACTTCTTTGAATCTTTGCAGCCAAAAGATCAAAATCCCTTTCTATATATAGAAAAGTTCTGCACCAAAGCAGACGTCATTTCCAAGGGATAAGCAGACTACATTTTCTAAAGAGATAAGTAGGGAACATAGAGTTGTTCATCAGGAAAATCAAACTAACCATCATGGCAGGCTGCATTCTTACAAAGGGCAGTTAAAGGTTAAAAAGGGATTAGGTTTTCTTTCATGAAAAGCAGGGAAGTGATCACCATAAGAATTGACTGTTGATAGCTTTTCTGCCATAATAGATAAAATTCCCTTTTTTTCTTGACATTTAAAATAAAAGATCTTTCTTTTGGAAAATCTGCTGCCCATTATTAAAAGATTAGAAGTCCTGTAACATCCAACATTGACCAACAGAGATGGGGTGATGTGCCATATATGTAAATGCCCGCCTCCATCTAGCACGAGGCCTTTTGGGAGCTCACTGGCTTCGGAGTCATGGGAACTCCGAAGTTAAGCGAATTAGGGCTTGAGCAATCCTAGGATGGGTGACCTACTGGGAAGTTGCTCGTGAGTTCCCAGAAACAAAACCATGATGGCAGAGAAGGGGGCCCAAAGCGGACAATATCGTGCTACAGTGGAGCCGATCCCAGGATGTGACAATTTGGTATCAGAGCCACTCTGTCGTGTGGTGCGAGTGTACCGACAAGGACGTCGGGCCCTTAAGGGAGTGGATTGTAACATCTTACATCAACCAACTCCAACATTTTAAGGCACATCACCCCCTCTCTGTTGGTCGATGTAGGATTTACAACCCCACTCCAGCATTTTTTCTATAAGTATGAGAGGAGGTGAATAGATCGAAAACAACCAAAAAATAAATCAAAACAAAACTCTCAAAGTCACAATTGACAAACTCAACATGATCACTTGATCTCACAACCTTCAAGCACTGAGGCAACCAAAGCTCATTGAACCACAAGAAACAAGTCAGCTATAATTCAAAATGTCTAAGTTCAGTTCAGTTTAGAGAAATAGTTATACAAAGCAAGATTTCTCTCGTTACAAATTTGGTTCAGCATA
The DNA here is from genome assembly GCF_902201215.1 of Prunus dulcis. NCBI lineage: Eukaryota > Viridiplantae > Streptophyta > Magnoliopsida > Rosales > Rosaceae > Prunus > Prunus dulcis. Next base: position 1,604,640 of record NC_047654.1, on the reverse strand, counting down.
AGCCAAATCAAGTAGAGTCCTTTTCAAATATGAAAACCTCAACAAATTTATGGAAAGCCCTGATCAAGCATAACATGTACTACAGTGCAGTTCCAGCTCAGTAATCATCAAATCTAACCACTTCTGCCCCTTTCAGACTGAAGAGGCTCCAATTCTGCCCCATTAAAAAAGCCTTCCAAGGCTTGAAATAGATTAAAGCTCTGCCAAACTCGAACGTTGGTATCATTTTATAGCTGAAACTTGACAGTTGAAGGTGTTGATAGTCCAATCCAGCACAGATATACCCAGTCCAATACGGATCAAAAGCAGCTATCCAGGCCGAAATTGAAGTCCAATGCTCTTTTCGTTTTTTCAAAGTTGGTCTTTCCTTTTCTGAGCTTTGTAAAGGCAGTTATGCATAAAATAGTTCAGCCTAAAACAGTTCACTTTCTTATCATTTATTCTGGCCAGAACTACCTGTTTTTGTATTGTGAAAAATTGTGAAGTCCTTGCCAGCCTAAGGCAAGAAAAGAACTTACCTGGGAGATATTCCTCACCCAAATTCACAATCGTTTATTTAAAAATCAATAACTTGGGGCCCAAGTTATCTAGTTTTAAGAAGTCTGCTAGGGTTTTCATTTCTAACAGTGGCACGCTCATACACAAAAGAAAGTTGACTTGTTGACCACCAATGGTTTTCAAGCCAATGGGGAACTTTACCCTTCCATCACAGGATTAAATCAAAACGGGTGAACAATGCATTTAGTATTGAAGGTTTTGATAGCTGTGGAAATCCTTAACCACAATATTCCAAGCTTTATACAGAATCAAACGATGTAGCTATCTAATTCTGGTGCTTTTCTGTCCCTTTGATACTTTTGATCTCCTCTTCTAGCACTTGCTCATGCTGGACTTTTGTTAATCAATGATCCATATATAAAGGATTGTGACATATTTGAGTTTATAACGCAAAACAAACAAGAGTAGCAAGGCCGATCAGACTGTTTATGCAATTCTGAAATCCTATCAGTAGAACCTGGTCAGCTTTCACAATAACATAAATTTCAAAACGCCTCTTCTCCTCTTGTGGAAGATGAATATCAGCTAGACCAGTGAGTAGCTGGTTCTCAACGGTTTCAAAGATCTCGTCCAGCCTTATTATTTTGCAAGTAATCTCAGCATATCTGATCCCTCTAATTCTTTCTCATTGTAGGCTTCAAAATAGAGAACAAAACATAGAACACTAGTCATTAGGGTACCAAACTTTTTCTACAACAGTCAAATTCAAAATTGCCCAGAGATATTGAAAACTTGACAGGTTTACCACCTGAAAACAATTTGGATTTTAAAACCAACAATGCTCGAAAGAGGCTAATTTTCACTTGGTAACATACATCCCTAGGGGACACGAAAAATCTCTAACAAGGGAGAGAATTAAATAGACAACCTGGGGCTACAGCATAAAATTTCTGGTTTCTATTAGTATCATTCTTTCTCCCAGCAGATACTTCAAGCTAGCGGTGGTTAAAGGCATATGGTATAAAATGGACAAAATTCTCATTTCACAGCCCGTATAACTCTAGATATGACAACATTAACAATCATCCTTCATAGTCATACAACGTTCAACAAACCAGAGGCATGCGAAGGGAGCTGGAGAGATTTAACACAAGTCAACGTATAACTAACTTTCTGAAACACGTTGAAAAACACAGCAAAGGATTTTTTTACTTCGTTTTTTATTGTCACACTGTATTCCACATGAGAAAGGGGTCATTCTGATTCAGCTGGAGGCTTTTCTCTGGGATGTTTGGAAGCATAGTGATCACCAAGCTGCTTTGGATTTGCAAGTTGCACCTGAAAATACACATTTCGTCAGATGTGATGCTTAGTAAACTGTCAAAATATATATAAATAAAGAACCCAGATAATTTTTGCTAAACATGCGTTGTCTCCATACAATAACTATACACATTCCAACTCCTAACAGATCATCAAAAACACTTGTAGTACAGCGTAGACAAAAGATTGTGACAAACCCAGTCACATTCAGACTTTCAAATCACAGGCCATTCCCACATATGACGTGACATGACATAACATAGTTGCAATTCTATACAGAAACAGGATAGACAGCTGGCATTCCACTCTAGCTTCTATTGTGTGCACCCTCAAGAGAATCATATTGCTAATGATGCTGAAAAGCACGTGAAAGACAATCTGATGATATACTCAAGAGACATGTAGGAAGCTCCCTGCAAAACCTTTATACGGAAATAGAGGGGATTCTTTAGTCTTGGTATGAACTTGAGCTCACCATACCACTATGGTTGATATACCGTCTTAGGTTGCTCCTCGTCCATTTCCGCCAAAGTTTCCACATATAAACTATCAAGACCATTTGAGACAGATCCAACATTGTATGTCTTATCAAGGGACATCCACTATTTCCACATCCTTTCATTCAGTTAGGTACAGACCCACTATCTTAAGTGCATCCCAAACCTCTTTCAATGATATACGGGTCACTAACTCTAAGGCAACACCTCTTCCAAAATGGAAACCCAATGATACTTTTTCAATTGCATAAGTCAAAGAATTGCATTTCCTTCAAAGAGATCTGGTAGTGACATTGCAGGACACCCGGCTTACTCGCTTTTAAATAAAATATTTCCTTTATTGACCTTTAAATTGGAGGTACCTAATTTCACCGTGATATTTGTCAAGTTGCAAAGCTCGAATGCTAACTATTGATCAAAATTCAGTTCCCTTTCTCTTAGTTAATTCTAATGTGTGGGGTCCTCCTGTTAATTTATATGGGTCTAAAATGCCCTGTGACATTTATTTATGGCTATTCTCAAAAAAACTTGAATTTATGTGCTTACAACCAAAAGTGAGGTTTTCTCTCTCTTTCAAGTCTATCATAACATGGCCCACAATCACCCAGTTAAATTCTAGAATCCAAGTCCCCAATATGATAATGGGCAGAATATATGAAGATATTGTCCATTATCCATAAAACTATCTTATACTCGTAAATAATATGCGGTTGCTGATGGTAAGAATTGTTGCCTTTTACATGTTATAAGATCTCTCTTGTTTACTACGGATTCATCAGTTTAATACTGGGGGTGCTGTACTAACTGCACATAACCGATCAGTAGGATGCCCTCTGGGGTCCTTGCATGCAATGTCCAGTCAATGCTTGTCCAACAATTCCCAACCTTTCAAGTATTTGGCCATTTTCTACATTTCCTATTGCTTTCCAAAACGGGATTAGGACTTGCACCAGTCAGTCTCTAATTTTATTTCCCCAGATTTTCTCTCACTCTCCATATCATCCCAGCTCCTCTAGATTAACTTCAGTTTACTCCACAAACTCTACAGGATGATTTGAATGATCCCAAGTGGATCGAGACAATGGAGGAAGACAATCAAAGCACTTCATCATGGTTGCACTTGGGAGTTGACTGTTACCCAGACAAAGAGATTGTTGGCTGCATGTGGCTCATGAAACATAGGGCAGAGGGATTCGTAGAGAAACATTTTTCTCATGTAGCCAAGATGGATTCCATCTAGGTTTTGGTATCCTTTGTTTTCAACTTACAGTCCGAAAAAATATGTTTCCACTGGATATTTAAAAGACGAGGTGTATTTGGATATTCTCCCAGATTTGCGAGCTGAAGTAATCACCGAGAGCTTGATTTGAAAGGTTCTCAATATTTATAGCAGAATTTGGCTACCACAGTCAAAAGGACCATGCCTTATTCTCAAAACATTATCACCACCAAGGTAAATTGACTTAATTGATTGCATATGTCAATAGCATTGTAGCTACTAGTGAAGAGTTGAAGAAATAGGGAAACTAAAGTCTCACTTAGGAAAGGAATTTGGAATCAAAGACTTGGGTAACTTAGGGCAGTTCCTAGATATTGAAGTTGCAACAAATCAGGGGGCAACTTCATTCGAAAAGGTCCTTGTCCTACTTGAAGTGACAAGATTGTTGCAATGTAAACAGATGAAACTCATACTGAGATAGCAAAACAATAAGTTGGAGGATACCATAGAAAACACTGCCACCGATCGGAGGTCGTTAAAAAAGACTTGTAAGGAAGCTAGTGCACTTGTCTCATACTCAACCAGATATACGCTAGCCCCTTTCAGTGTGATCAATTTACCTTGAGTGACCCATATGTAAGATGTTTACAGGATTCTGAGGACTTAAAATTAGCCCCAGAAAAGGGGTTTCTTTTTCCAGAGATGATCATCAACAGGTGGAATCCTATATAAACATATATTGGCTGGCTCAGTCACAAATAGGAGGCCAATATCGCACTACTCCTCTTTTGTAGGTGGAACTTTGGTAACAAGACACAGAAAAGAGAAGTTAATGGTTGCCAATTTGACACCAGGAGGACAGTTTTGAGCCATGACCAATAGCCAGTAGGGTTTGAGTTAATTTCACTAAAATCCTAGTGCACAAGGGACCTGTAAAATCATATTATGACAACAAATTATGACAACAAGGTTGTCATCAACATTAAAAATAATCCAATCAAACATGAACAAGCTAAACACATTGAGGTGGATTCACACTTCAGAAAGAAACTAGACTTTTCTGTAATCTACACTCCTTTTGTGAAGACAGGACGGCAACTTGTTGATGTATTCACAGGGGAGTGTTTAGTACTCTTCCATTCATTGGTTGACGAGCATGGTATACGACCATCAGCTAATCAAAGTTTCTCAAAGGTTTTCAAAATATTGCCAAAAAACATGCTATGTCATTTTTTGAAAGTAAAAAGTTAATGGACATCAGAACGTTTTGGGCTCCTCTATTGTATGAAGATTTTTTTCCACCCTATGTTTCCACTCATCTCTCATGTCAACTTTACTCCCATAAGTTCCCTCCACTAGCATTGCTAGAACAAAAACACAAATGAAACGCACATGCTCAATCCTTGAAATTGAAAAAAAATATATTATATTGAAAAAAAAGAAAGTGTGGAAAGGGAAGGGGGGAGGAGGTTGTGGTCCTCCAAGACCACAGCCCACCTCTTCTTATTCTCACGCAACACCATTGTCTTTCTCTATTGTCCCATTAAAACCAAAAACCAAGCATCATATCTGCTACACCTGTCACCACCACTCACCACCTCAACCCAGTCACCATCCAACCCAATCACAACAATGAACAAACCTATCCAAAACCTATAAATGTCCCTAATCCAATGCAAAGATAAATGATTCAAATTGATATCAAGGTAAGGCTGCAACAATAACAGATAATCAACACAAATTGTGGAAATGGTCTTCTGATTTTAGTTCCTTATCTTGATGAGATCAATAAAATATAGCATCTACAAGCTAATGCTGATGTTTTAAGATTGAACAAAGCACCAAAAAAATTTATTAGCAGCGATCACTAAAGTAGCATAGAAACAAAACCACAAGCTAGCAAAGTGATATATCACAAGGGGTGTAGTAGTTCACAACAGTAAGTTGATCTAAAAGAAATATAAACTCCAGATGGAAACATCCTTGATGTATAAAAAAAACACAAGAATATTGCAAAGAACAGTCTTGGTCCGCTATCATTGTGCTGTATAAGCCAAAATCCCTTAAAATATAACTTATCTGTTTTCCTGGCCTCTAAATTACTTCTTTCTTAATCTGTATAAAAAACACCTTAAGTCTAAATTTCTCAAGGATGTTCCCCTTAATATGATTATTCTGGATTGGTCAGCTCATTGAGCTCTGGGGTGTTTGGTCTCTTAGCTTTGTGGGGTTCTTTAGGTTGTGTGGCCCTGTTTGTTTGGTTTTCTCTGTTTCTTTGTCCTTACTTTGTAGCTGTCTTTGGTGGGCCTCTTGTCCATCATGTCATGTACTCCCTTTTCTTTCTGTAATAAATTTTCGTTCTAAAAAATAATAATAAAACTATCATACAAATTGGATCCGGAAGAAAACTAGCGAACTCCATGGGGTCCGTAAAACTAGAATCACCACAAAGTAAAAAACATAAATCTGTATTTGCTTCGTCCCACTTAGACATCTAGATCAAATTAACAACTGGAGTCACTTCTATGAACATAAAATCTCACTATGAACCTTCATACAAAACTTTCTCTACTTTTGTACTCTGTGCACGGCAATTAGCACCATGTCACTTCAAGCGCTTTCTTTTTTCACACAAAAAGAAAGAATAATAAGTAGAACAAAGTAAGGGAAAAACTGATCAACCCATATACACCAAGCAAATTGACACCTGAAACAATACTCACCATTGATTTGGCCTCTCTGGTATAATCTATCAAAAAAAATAACTTTAAGACCTATGATTGTTTATAGAATCACAAAATTCAAGAGGGCTCCAAAATATAAATATCACAAAACAAAACAAAAAAAGAAATTGGGTTGATGGGTTGGTTTCGTACCACTAAGAATTCATCATCAATCATCATAACTAAATTGGAACATAACAGAAAAAATGCAGAAAAAAAAAACCAAGAAGATCATGATGATGATAATAGCAAGGTGCAAATGATATGATAGGTAGGTAGGAGCGGTATTGACCTTGCAAATAGGACAAGTGATTTTGAGAGCAACGGCTCTGGCCTCAAATTGAGACCCTTTTTGCTTCTGATTCTTCTCCGCATTTCGTTTTTGCGCTTCAATCTTCTGCTTTCCCCGAGTCATCTTTCCCGGTCTCTCTCTCTCTCTCTCTCTCTCTCTCTCTGAGGCTCTGGGAGAGGAAAAATGGGTGAAAGAATGAGAAGAGTGAAAGAAAGAGAAATTTGATGACATGTGGGTGAGTGTTTCGTCTATGCGTTTGCGCGTGGTGTGTGGGCCCCAACCCACGTTTACGACGATTCCATGAGCCACCAACTTTGCTCCGGTTGGCTGCTGCCCTTTTTAACCACGTGGCATTATTTTCTTCAATTTTTTCTAACAAAAATTGAACTTCGGATTTAAAAGTATTTATCTAAGCTCTCGAAGTCGAAGTTATATGTTCGATTCTTTCCTTTGTAATATCACTTATGTCAAAGCATAAGTCAAACCTTCAAACCTTTTTTTTGGATCATTTAACAAAACCTGAACTTGGTTCTAGTTGGAGATCCCAGAAGGTATCATGTAATAGTTTAGTATTATGTAAATTTAATATTTTAATAGTTTTTAGTATATTATGTAAATTTATTAGTTAATTAAAATCTATTTAAAATACATTTTGGAAGAGAAAAATATTTTGGGATAGAATTTTTGACATCCACGTGTCGGCGCATGATTAGCCCTATAAATTTATAATTATAATTTTTCTTGTTCTTAAAAGAACTTAAAAATTAATTTAAATGGAAAAGGATGAATGATAGATTATAAAAGAATGAAGAGATTGTGAGAAATTATGTAAAAGGATGAAATTGAGGAAGGATAATATGCAAAATGATGAAGATGTTGTATGAGAGAGGTATTTATAAAAAATTATTTTTTCAAATTTATTAAAATTATAAAATTTAAATAATTAATTAATTAAACTAGCCAACGTCATCTAACGGCTAGGTGACGTCAGTTGGGCCCTATCCAAATATTTAGCCTGAGTTGGCCAAAGGGCTATTGACCTTTTTTGTGTAGTCCTCCCTTGTTTTGTAGCCCTTTGTGTAGCCCACTCTTGGAGATGGATTTTAAGAATTTTGGTTGTTTTGAGTTTTCAATCTTAGTTGAAATGTCTATTCCAGAGTTTCTTTCATGCCAAAGAGAGAACTTAGCAAGGTTATCCGTCATCTACTTTTCTTTTCCTTAGAGCACTTTCACCATAAGGGTTTGACCTGGGCAGAAGGGGCCCAAGCCCCATTTCGAGCTTCCAGCTTGCAGGTATGGCTTGGGCAGGAGGTGGGTCCCTGCAAACCGAGCAAGCCCAAAGGCAAAATGAACCCAAGCCCGTGTTTGGAGGCTGCTAACGTTAGAGCTGACGCCAAGCCCGTGTTTGGAGGCTGCTAACGTTAGAGCTGACGCCAGGCGTCAGCCCTAATTTTTGCCAACGACTAGAAGCTTGGCTTGTCCGATCCTTTTTTGTCCTCTAATCCAACCAAAAAATTTTGAATTTTTTTCTATAAATACCTACCAATATTCTTCACTTTCCACACCAAATCTTCATGCATTTTCTTCTCCTTCCAATATTATTCACTTTTCACACCAAAATTTCTTCACTTTCCAAATTTCATTTGTATTCAATTACAAATGGCATCCTACATTGAAGCCAGAGGGGCGTGGACAACCTTGGAAGATGTTTTGTTGTTTGGGTGTTGGGTCCAAGTTGGTCATTATCCGATCACTGGCAATGAGATGAAGTTCTCTCATATGTGGAGAAAAATTCATGCCGAATTTTGTGAAAGATCGGGTTCCACTCGTACGAAAATGGTTTTGGCTAGTAGGTGAACAATTTTGAATAAAGAGTTGGGAAAATGGAGAGATTGGTTGGCAAAAGCGAGGGACAACATTAGAAGCTGCGAAAATCTTGGCAACGAGGTAAATTATTTGTAATTTCTGTTCTATCAAATTTAATGTCCTATTTTTTTTTTTCAATTTTTCTTGCATTTCCAATAATTTTTTTAATAGATTATGCAAACACAAATGTGGTTCGGTGCCATTAGCCAAGGAAAAAAATCTTTTAATTTCGAGATTCAAAATTATTCCCACAGGTCTGACTGTCGTGTTGAACGAGACGCCGCTCCACGATTCAATGTCATCAAATTCACCTTTGAATTCCTCGATGAATCAAGACTCACCAATCTAAAAGGAGCCGAGTCTTATTGGGAGAAAGGCGATGAAGGTCAAGAGATGAAGTAATTCCACCAATGATACTGCAAAAATTTTGGAGCAAATTGCTCTGAGCGGCACAATGAGAATTGAGAGAGACATGAAAATAGAGTATATATGCAAACAAGACATGGAGAAGAAGGTTTGGGAAACCATGGCCATGGATACGATTCATATGTCCCTTGAAACGAAGTCATTTTGGAAGCTATAACGAAGAGATGTTATGAGAAGAAGGCTTTTTCGTGACGATGGACCTAGCAACACCGATTGATTAAATGATCAAAACCATTAGGTTGTATTGCTTGTCTTTTATTAAATTAGTTGTATTGCTTGTCTTTTATTAATTAGTTGTATTGCTTGTCTTTTATTTAATGAGTTGCATTTCTCATCTTTTATTTAATGAGTTGTATTTCTTGTCTTTAATTTATAAGGTTAATCATGTTATTAGTCCCTGAACTTAGACCCGATTTGCATTTGAGTCCCTCAATTTCCAAAATCGTTCCCGTGGTCCTTTAACTTCACTTTCGTTATAACAAATGGTCATGCCGTCAAATTTGTAAATTTTTTCTATTAAATGCAGGGGCAAAATGATATTTTTATATTAAAACCAAAAAATTGAATCTCATACCCAAGTTTTTTAAATTGTTTTTTAGGTAGACTATTGGCAGTGTAAGAGCCCTTTCTTCTGCTCTCATCAACTCAATGCCCATGACCAATTTTGTATTTGCTGTCATTTTCTTTACTTGATTCTTTCTTGGAAGAGAGAGAGAGAGAGAGAGAGAAGAGAGGGATACAGAGGGGTAGGGGAGGGGAGGGGGAGGGATGGTTTCAATTTTTTTTATTTATTGAAGTTTTAATCTATTTTTTCTTAAATTTTTTAGTCAATTTTTTTTGGATTTTTAATTTTTATGATATCTTTTATTTAAATCCACTTGGCTTTATATAATTGGATGTGTGGGCTCTACATATTTGCCATGTCAACACTCAAACAGAAAATTTGACAGAGCTTACAATAGGGACCAATTTGATGTATAGAGAGTAACCTTAAGGACCATTAATGTCAACAAAAAAAATTAAGGACCAAATGTGATAATTTGATTAACCACAGGGACCATTTGCACTAAAAAGCCTAAATTTTAAAGAGTGCTGCTATTTCTCCACCCACCTGTCCTATATCCCTACCCATCTTATCTTCAAAATTTTAAAGACAAATAACCCTTTGTCAAATGATTTCTAAGGACTTAGGAAAAAAAACCCTAAACTCACAAACCCACCTATTCTACCATTTCACAAAAAGAAAAAATAATAAAAAGTATATATTTTGTCATACCCACATTTAACCCTTTCTCTTCCAGCCACAACCTCCATTCCCCACCATAGCCACCCGCTTCCCTCTCCCCCTCCTACATCGTGGTTGATATCATCTATCTCTCATCTCTCCATTTAGATCTTAAAATCACTATTTGAAAACTCATGGTTTTAAAAAGAATCATAGTTTTTTAATTTATTTTTTGGAGTAGGATACCAAACAAGGGGTTATATTCTACATCTATTTTTAATTTTTTCACATCCAGTGATTAAAAGACTGATTGATCCATTATAAATAACCTTAAATCGCCAACTTTCTTTGAATCCAGTGGTATTTCACTAGTTGACTTTGTATATAAACATGAATGACAAGTTTTTTTCATAAAAAAATAAAATAAAATAAAAAAACTAGGACTTAGAAAGTGAGAAGTTACTAATGACATTCGTTTCTTTTCCTTTTGACAAATAATGACATCAGTATAAAACTGGATTGATGTCTGAAAACTGCATTTACGTTTTACCGTCAATCTTTAAACCCCACTTGTAGCAAATATAAATAACATATTTACGTATCCTTCAAACTACAACACCTAGAAGATGCATTAAATTTCCTTTTTATACATTTCCAAATGGAGTTTTGGTTTCTTCTCCTTGCCTTTGTTTGCCTGTACATTTCTTTTACTGCGCTACTAAAGCTCCTAAGCAGTAAAAGACTACCACCAAGTCCCCCAACCTTGCCTATCTTAGGGAACATCTATTGGCTTCTCAAATCTTCTAGCAACTTCGCTAATGTTGAGCCCGTTCTCCACCATTTGCATTCCAAGTATGGCCCTATTATTACTCTCCATATCGGGTCTCGTCCTGCCATTTTCATCACTACCACGAAGCTGCTCATCGAGCACTTGTGAGAAATGGCACAGTCTTTGCCGATCGCCCTGCTGCTCTCGAAACCACCCGAATCTTCTTTAGCAACCAGTGCATTGTTAGCTCTGCACCATATGGCCCAATTTGGCGTCTCTTTCGTCAAAATCTTATGTCCATAATGGATACTTCTCGACTCGAGACGTATTCGCATGGTCGTAGATGGGCATATAATCTTTTAAAGGACAAGATCTTAGATGAAATAGAATCTGGCAACAAGGCCATCCATTTGGTGCACAATTTTCAATTTGTCATGTTTGGTTTACTATCCTATATGTGTTTTGGACTCAAATTTGATGGTAAAACCATTAAAGATATTGAAAGCGTGCAACAAGCACTGCTTTTGAATTTCGTTAGGTTCAACAAACTAAATTTTATGCCGACCATATCAAAGATCGTGTTTCGAAAGTTGTGGAAGGAACTCTTACAGATTCATCGTAATCAAGTAAGTGTTATTCTCTCAATCATAAAAGCACGTCATGAATGGTTAATGAGTAAAAAAGTCAACAATGAATTTGAAGACGAAGAATGTATTCTCTCTTATGTTGATAGTCTAATGGATCTTCATCTCCCCGACGGTGGTGGAAGAAAGGTTACGGATGATGAAAAGGTAAGTTTGTGTTCGGAGTTTCTGCTAGGCAGAACCGATACATCCACCACCACATTTGCAATGGGTTATGACCAACTTAGTGAAGAACCAAGACATTCAGAAGAAGCTATTAGATGAAATCAACTCTGTTGTAAAACCAAAACAAGATATTGCATAAGATGATTTAATAAAGATGCCTTATTTGAAGGTAGTTGTGTTAGAAACTCTACGCCGACATCCACCAAGCCACTTCATCTTGCCACGGGCAGTCTTGAAAGATATTCAAATGGATGGTTATGACATACCAAAAGATGCAATGGTGAATTTTACAGTGGTAGAAATGTCACGTGATCCAAATGTGTGGGAAAGACCAATGGAGTTTAGACCAGAGAGATTCATACAAACTGGTCAACAAGAGGTGAAGTTTGATATCAAAGGAGTTGGAGGTATTCAAATGATGCCCTTGGTGCGGGGAGGAGGATTTGCCCAGCTATTAATGTGTCACTGCTTCATGTTGAATATTTTGTGGCCAATTTGGTTAGAGATTTTGAATGGAAGTTGGGAGATCAAAATGAGGTTGACTTGACAGAGAAGCAAGCCTTCACCATGTTCATGAAATATCCACTTTTTACACATATTTCTCCAAGAATAAATTCACATGTACCTTAAATTAAACACTGAAATATTTTTCTTAATTCAATCATAATTAATTGATATTAGCATGAACAAAATATAAAGACAATTTTATTAGTGTATATCGTTATTTTAACACTGGAAAAAAAATAAACTTTCATTGATTTTAAAAACTGATATTCATTTTTCACCAAAACAAAAAAAAAAAACTGATATTCATTAGAAAATTCAGTCCAAGCTTTAAAAACTAAATAAAATAAAAAAATAAAAAAACTTTTCAATCACTCAAATTTTTTACTTCATAATTATAAGATTTAAGGTCTTATTTAAACACCCAGCTTTATCAGAAATGAAACATATACTAAATAAACTAACACCCCAAACTAAAGAGAGAAAAAAAAACCAAGAGAACTCATAATATCTAAAATTGAATATTGACCATATCGAACCAAGATGGCGATATACCAAATCAAATTAAACCAATTTTATAAAAATTTAATTACTGTTTAGCTAAATTATTGCTGATATAAATGGGTTTTGTTTATTATAAATTCGAACCGAACCAAACCAAACTCAACCAAAAATAAGGAACCGGATAAATGCTGGAAACTTTTTCCACCAAGAGAAGTTATGCATGACAACTTTTGTGCACCATTCAACGGCACACTCCACTCCACTGTAAAAATAGCGAACCGTAGGAGAGCCAATCATTTTATTTTTTATTTATTAATTTTTTCTTGGGGGTTTCCAATGTTAGGTGTCGGTCGGTGGCACGTACGGAAGGTCAGCGTAGGCACGTGCGAAAGCACTTTCCCTTATTTGGTTGTGCTAATTTCCCTTAATGCCTTATTTTTTAATTGTTTATTTCCAAAGCATCTAAATTCCACACATTCACTCTCTCACTGCTCTCTCTCTCTCAGTTTCACAGACACACACACTCTCTCTCTTTCTCGTCTCGCTTTCTCTCTCTTGGCGTAGGCACAAATCTCAGAGACTTCAGCAAAGGGGGAGACTAGTGCGGTGGCGTTTTGCCCTTTCCTGCTCTTTCTCCGTTTCACAGCTCAATCTGCATTCTCTCTCAGATCGATCACAACCAACAGCTGCTTCTTCATCTTTCACATCACGGTAAATCTCACTCAATTTCAGCTCAAGATTTTCTTTTTGCTTTAATTTATGCGATGCTAGCTACTTCAATTTATTTTCAATTATGTTGAAGTGTATGGAAATGTATGGAAATGTATTAATGGTGAATTAGAGCTAATTCACTAAGTTTTAGCTGTTAGGACTAGCAGTGGACTTGGAATGAGTAATTGAGAAGTTTCTAATTTGACAAAAAAAATGAAAGAATGATTGATGGTACTTAAGATTTTTCTTGGGTGGAAGTTCTTTCTTCGCTTGAAAATAAATTCAATGTGTTATTGGGTTTACTAATTGCATTTATTATTCGACTTGCTTTTGTAATCCTTGACAGTGATGACCTTGTTATAGTAAATTACATATCGTTTTAAATGTGCATGTAAATCCCTCCTAGATAGTTTGGTACACAATGGGTCTATATGCAAAGACTTCTGTTTTACCGTTAATAAAATAATTTATTGTATGAGTTTTGTTGGGTTGGAAATGAAGTATAGCATGGTCATTATAGTTAAGTTTTGGGGTTATGAAAGAGCTTAGTTGGTGACCGGAAGGTAAAATGGGAGAACAAGAGGGTAGGGTTGACATGATTTGTCATCCGCACTCTAAACTAGGGTAGCTTTGAAATGGTATTATACTCAGCATTTTCCTAGATCTTTTTAAATGCGGTTGTTTACTGTCTGTCTGATGTATCTGTTTACTAGTTCGTGGATGCACTTTTGGTGTATTGCTTACCGTGAGTATAGTAATTTCCATTGTACCTGATGCCATCTTTAGTTATTTTTCATTTTCCAACACATTAATGGAAACTGTTTTGTGTTTTTGTTAGGAAGCTCGAAGGATTCCTAACATGTGATATAGTATAGATCTGAACCTGAACATATGACAATTTATAAATAGTAACTTGTATTTGCTAAATCTAAGATAATACATTCAAATGGCTACTTTTTTTGCCCGAGTTCAAACCGCTATTAAACACAGAAAAATGCATACAAATTTTAAAATGCTTTGGTCACTTTCTTGAATGAGGTTCTTGTGTTGCTTCTACTGTTAGACTCCAGGCTTCCTTTTTCTTGCATTTCCGGCTGCTGGATGTCATCATCAACTAGAGGGAAGCATTTTAAAGCTTGGCGTGTCAGATGAATTATAGTTGCTGTATTATGCTTGACCAGTGCCACTATGGGCATCTTTTTGGTGAAATGGAGTGGACCCTGGCTTCTTTACATTCTACTGCTTTACATAATAACGAACGAATGCAGAGCTATCAGTCGTGATGGTAATTTGACATATTTTTGTTTCTCTCTTGTCCTTTTTCTTCTATTTAATTTTGAGTTGTCTTCAGGCATGCCAAATATTATAACTAATGAAGAAATATCAACTGACTTCTTATCATCAAAACAAAACCTTGGAAATAATGGATATGCTGTTTTATTTTTATTTGCCGATGTATTTGTATTAGCCTATGTGAAGTTTGGTTAGAAACACTAATCAGGTAATCACACAAGTGATTCCAAGAATGTGCCTGTACTAGTGTGTACGTTTACTTAATCTGAAAAAGTAGTCTATTCTTGTGTATTACAAGACTGACAGACATGCCCTAATCTGATATGGTTGGTATATTGAATGCTGTTTCTAATTTGCAGGTGAGGCACTTCTAAGCTTCAGGACAGCAGTTGTTAGTTCAGATGGTTTCCTTATTCAATGGAGACCAGAAGATCCCGATCCTTGTAATTGGAAAGGAGTGAAATGTGATAAGAAAACAAAGAGAGTAATCTACTTGTGAGTTCTGAATACCTATAATTATGTTCTTTATCATTTTATATGCATATTGAACTAACACTTGTTTCTTGAGATTTATGTGGATGGTTTTGGTTTTTTCTTTGCTTTAGAGGACATCTTGTCCCCAATAGTGCACCGTTGCTCTTTATTAATAAGGTCTTGTCTCCTATTAGAAAAAAAAAGTAGACTTGTGTGTTTATCTCCACATTGGTGTCAAATTTGTAAAAAAAGGGGGAGAATGTTCATCAAATCTTTTAACATTGTTCTTTCACAAGACAAGTATAGTCTCAATTATTGGGGGTGTTTGACATTTTGTGGGTTTGATCTCAAAATTGTCATCTTTTGTTGGTGTATGATACTTTGCTAGTAGGGAATAACAAGAAAGCAGTGACTTTTTGAAAGTGTGCGACTTTTGCTCTTCAATGGACTGTGTGATCGAAAAGAAATAGGGGAGTTTTTGAATGCAAGTTGAAGAGGTGGATTCACTTAGGATAGAATTAAGGTCATAGCTTCTCTTCAGGCATCGTTGTTTGACATTTTAGAGACATTCCCTTCAGTGTTATTCTTCTGGATTCGGAGAAAGTGCAGTGGGGCATGCTTTTGTTCCTTGGTCCAGTGGTGGATAGACCTTATAATTCATTATCGAGACCTAATTTCTTTTTTGCATAAGAATGAAAATTGTTACTTGCAATTATAAGTTTGCTTCTCATGACTTATCTGGCAGGAGTCTTGCTGGTCACAAGTTGAGTGGATCTGTATCGCCTGACCTTGGGAAGTTAGATCAGCTGAAGATTTTGTATGTATCTTTGAGAAATATAATAGCTTTTCTGGTAGTTGATGTATCTTTGATATATCAAAATGTCTTCCTCTGACTGATTCTATGAATGATGTATTATGTTGTAGAGCTCTTCATAACAACAACTTTTATGGGACTATTCCTTCAGATCTGGGGAATTGCACAGAGTTGCAGGGAATGTAAGTTCACCTGCACTAATTGTTATCTTGTAAAAAGTGTTCTTATGTTCACTACTGAATGATGGTTGTTCATATTTCCAATTAGTTGGTTGGAGATCATTATATACAGTGATTCAACAAAGAAAATTTGTTTAATAACAGATATGTGCTCATCCTTTTAACTGTTTTTTTTTTTTTTTTTTCCATCACTGCTAAAAAGGTGACTCCTTTTGTTTTCTGGATATCATATGATAAGGTGATTTGAATAACTGATGGCTTTAGATTTGAATTAGTCAAATAAGGATTTTAACTTGTTTGGCTGTGAGTGAACCTTGAAATCATATAATAGACATATTAACTGTCAACTTGGTAAACCCTTAACAATAAAAATTAGTAATACCAACACTCCTCCTCAAGGTGGTGTATAGATTACAGATGCCCAATTTGCATAAAGTTGAATGAAAAACTTTACTCAAGAAAAATTATCTTCCGTCATGACAGCATTTTACAAATTATGCCGGCATCTAATTTGTCCTTGATGAAATTCTTCTCAAATTTAATACGTTTAGTCCTATCATTTTCAATCGGATAGAGCTTTACCGATTGAAGGCTTCATATCACTATAAAGTGTCATAGGAACTTGTTTAAAACTCAATTCCTTGAACAATATTTGTAACCACAGCTATTATGAAATCCAATACACCATAGCCCAAAATTCTGTTTTTGCACTTGACCTCGCAACCACTGATTGTTTCTTAGTTTCCGGTTACCAAGGTTCCAATAAAGGTGTAGTAACTTAAAGTGGACCTTCTATCATCAACAGAACCAACTTACTTAACATCTATGTATGCTTCCACCTTTTTAAGTGTCCATGCTTAGAAAATAAAAATCTTCTCCAGGAGCATATTTCAATTATTACATGTGAAAACTTACATCTAGATGCGGAGAATGGAGTGCATGCATAAACTGGCTGAATACACTCTCAACATAAGCTAGACAGGACATGTGTCTGAAAAGAATCAAGCTTTTGATACCTTCCTCATAAACGTGACCAGCTTAGTTTGAGTATCAACATGTTTGCATCCTACCATCCGCCTATCTTGAAGAAGATGCATTTTATTTGGAAATATGCCTTTTCCTGATCTGGCAACTTCTATATGAAGACTAGGTCTCCGAATCTCTCTCAAATTCATTAGCTAAGCGAGTTTTCAACATTTTCAACTTTTAAGCATCACCCCAGTGAATCACTTGTCATGAACACACACAATAGCTGCTGCAATTTTACTTTGAGAGGCAAATATATACGGTGTGATTATCACGGGTAAGTTTATAACCAGATTTCACCATACTGGCATAGTTGTCTGAAACTCATCAAAACAAGCACTAGGGAATTGTTTCATTTAAATATAATTTTGGTGGACATCTTGTACTCTGTCCACTGTTGGAACTGCTTTCAGGTGAACATTTTGTGCTCTGTAGGTTTTTGTTGGAGTTTTCTAAGTTTTTCAATAAATTTTATTTCTCATTAGAATAGTGCAATTGAATAGGATCAAGAAATTGGATGTTCTTGAGGGGGAAAGAGTGTTGGCGAGGCATTGAGAAGGGAAGTTCTGATCTTAGGAATTGTTTTGAGGACGGTGATGAAGGAGGAAATTTCATGGAGGCAAAAGAACAGTGGTGAAATGGATTAGAGAATAGGATAACAAAGTTGTTTCGTAGCTTACCTTCGGTAGAAAAGTGAATAAGTTGAGGATGGCAAGGGTAACCTATTGAGGGTGAGGGCAATCAATATGATTTCGGATTTGGAAGTGAAAATGATTGAAGAATCCTAATCACTCTTTTATTTCTTAATGTGTTGTGAAACTGTTCTCCTTGACCATGAGGAAAGCTTAGTTCAGTTGTCTTCATCTCTTAATAATTTTGCCAAAGTTTTTAGGTTATTTCAGGTATTCTTAACAGCTTATGTTAATACATGGACGTAAATCTTTGCATTTAACCTTTGAAGGAGTAGAACTTAAATCAAATTACTCACCTGAAATGGACTGATTTGTACTATGAATATGACCTTGTCATGCATTTTCATTGTCTCTATTAGATTCTATCAAAAAAAAATTGTCTCTATTAGATATATCCACCTCCTTGGATCCCCTTGGAACTGTTTCATGTGTGGTTAAACCTGACTCAAGTATGAGTACTTTACTACTATATTAGTATGTATTGTTTGCTTAATACTAGTGTTAATACTAGTGTTGTTTTTGTTCTAGTATATTCATATTTAAAAGCAGCAGTGCTATCTTTCACTTCTTAGTATTGTTTTTCCTCGTAGCATCTTTCATTTAGCTTGTGACAAGAATAGCTTGTCCTAGGTGTAGCTTAACAATTTGTATAGAAATATCTGTATTTTATCTGTGTTTCATTCTGAACTGAGTAATTTTGCTTATTTCTGAAAGTTATGTTATAAGTTGCAGCTTTTACGATATGTATTCTTTGATTGCGAATAGAAAAATTTCCAAACTATAACTGTATTTTATCCACGTTTCCTTTTCATACTGAGTAATCCTGTTTCTTTCCTGCTGAAGTTGAGTTTATTTTGTTCATACAGATACTTGCAGGGTAATTACTTAAGTGGATTAATTCCCAATGAATTGGGAAAGCTTTTGGACCTCAAATATTTGTGAGTTGTTTCTAACATGTTTAAAAAAAATTTATATCCTTTTAAATGTTTTTCGTATTTCCTAGTTTTAAATTTGATAACTAAGGTGATGCATCCATCATAAGATTGTAGCTTAAAAGATATCAGATAAACATCCCAGGACCAAATTGTTATCCTGTAGGTGTGAGATTTCTTAATAACTTATGCTTTCTTGTTTAACAACTGTTTTTCATTGTAATGATAAATTTGTTTAATTCACTGTCTTTTAAAGAAATATGCAGGAGAAGTTAAATTTCGCACTGTACATGCATTGATGTTTTCATGTATACAGTTTTACTATAGAGCTGTTTATTTAGCTTACCACAAGACAACTAAGCTGCTTAGATATCAATAAAGATATGAAATGGTAAAGATAAGGAATGAATCACTTTAAAGTGGAACCAGAACTTGGAGAATTGCCCAATAAGAGTTTTCTTCACTCATCAAATGAAGCGGATATAGTAGATGAAAGGGTTGCCTGATTCTTCAACTAGTTATTTATACATTTTAATCTAGTGAACCTGCCAGGTAAAATTTTCTAGATGTATCTCGGGGAAATTTAAATGGTTATCTGTTTAAACTGGGGCAGCAATCTTCGTTTATAGTGTCCTTTACTTCTTTTAACTAATTCTATATGGGTTAAGAATTTATAGCTTTAAACAAGCTATTTTGTAGATCTGTTGGCTGCGGTTATGGCTAACTAAAGTGTTTAACTTATCATCACTGGATGTGACAATGAGACAGTAAATACTATACTGATTAACATATTTATGTATAAAATTTCGAGTTTCATATTATACCATAGTAGTTAGTGAATGCTCTCATATGCCGCCTTATGATGTGCATTTATTTTTTATTTTGAATGCTATATCTTATTCAAAAGTTATAATATTTGTGCAAATGTTTGGAAGAAATAAACCTATTAGAAGCAATAATGATGTAGGATATGGGTGAATTGAGTATTTAGGTGGTTTAGCGGAAGCAGAAACAATGGAAAACAGAAAATAGAACTAAAGGGATAGGTCTGGAATCACTCCAGCGGTTTGGCACACCAAGTTGTCTCCAATCTCTGGAAAATAAGCTTTTCTTTATATCTCAACAACTGAATTTTAAAGAACTACATGGGGGTATATATAGCAAAGTAAAACCTAGAGACAATAGGATAAAAAAATCCCTTGCTAAAACAGAAATTCTAACCTAAATAAAATAGGAAACTTATAAATCCTACTAAAATCTGGAAAACTTAAAAATCTTACTAAAATCTGGAAAACTCAGAGAACAAGTTAGAAACTAATCGCAGGAATAAAAAATTGCCAGATTTAAAGACCAAATTAAATGACTTCCTCTTCCATCCCTTTCTTTTGTAAACCCTAGATGTCCTCATCAAATAATATGCATGATATGGTTGTTAATTCCTTGCACACATTAACTTCAGATGATGCAAATGATTATGATGTTGAAATATTCTTGGAAAAATCCTATCAGAAAGCATGAAGTCCAATTTATCGAATCAGTAGATTTATTATTCTCATGCATTTGGTGTTACAATGTGGAACTCATCACTATTCTATGTTCTTAAATTACAGAGATATTTCAAGTAACTCTCTTAGTGGGAATATTCCTGTGTCACTAGGGAAGTTGGATAAGCTTGTCACTTTGTGAGTAGCCTCATTCTTTTTAGTTATATCCAAACTTGATAATTGGTGCTTTATTGAACATAGGAAATTTGATTTAATTTATTGATCAATGGAATCTTGATTTTCTGTAGCAATGTGTCAAACAATTTTCTGGTTGGACCAATACCATCTGATGGCATGCTTACCACCTTACCTCGAAGCTCGTAAGTACAGCTCATCTTCTGAAGTTTATGTGTTCTGGGTCATCATGAAGCTATTTGATAGTGTACAGTTCTCACTTATTCATGATTCGTATTGTTTCTACTTCATTTCACACTCTTTACATTCCTATGTCCTTTATCTTTTATCTTCCAGTAGGGTGAAATATTTCTAATGTAAAAGTGATGAATGATCAACATGGAAAGGGATTGTTATCATATTATTGCCCATTTAATGTCTACTCTGATAGACTTTCTTAAGATTTCTATCTTGCCACAGTTACCGACAATTTATGTGGAACTATGGAAATGTGGTCCCCAAAGATTTCCATGTTATTTAAATAGTCAATTGCTACATTTCATTGCAGCTTTGATGGAAATCGTGATTTGTGTGGGAAACAAATCAGTACTATATGCAAAGATGACCCTCGAGAATCTCCACCAAATTCGCAATCTCCAAACTCAGGTAAAACTCCTTCGAAGTGAAATAGATGGGTCCAATGTGTGTGAATATCCAGTGAATCCTTAGGAAGTGAAAGAATTTCTATTATTACAGAATTTAAAATGTTTAAAACCTTATGGTGTTCATGTTTTGTATTTAATCCATTGGAGATCAAAATCAAGGTGGAAAGAAGAAATACTCTGGTCGTCTACTTATTAGTGCATCAGCAACTGTGGGTGCACTTCTTCTGGTGGCTCTCATGTGTTTCTGGGGTTGCTTTCTTTATAAAAAGTTTGGTAAACATGACAGTAAAGGTCTCGCAATGGATGTTAGTGGAGGTACTGTTCCTAGCTATTTTATGGGTTATATTTGATTTACATGTAGCAAATCTTGAGTTCCTAGACTTCGATATCTCTACTAACACTTTGTTACTTCAGGTGCGTCAATTGTAATGTTTCATGGAGATTTGCCATACTCTTCTAAAGACATAATTAAGAAATTAGAGACTTTGAATGAGGAACACATAATTGGTTGTGGGGGCTTTGGAACAGTGTACAAGCTTGCAATGGATGATGGCAATCTATTTGCATTAAAAAGAATTGTAAAGATGAATGAGGGTTTTGATCGTTTTTTCGAAAGGGAGCTAGAAATTCTTGGAAGTATAAAACACCGATACCTAGTGAATTTAAGGGGATATTGCAATTCTCCTACATCAAAGTTGTTAATCTATGATTTCCTATCTGGTGGAAGCCTTGATGAAGCTCTTCACGGTGAGATGTTTTTCTTGTGTTTAACTTTATTGCTTTGACATGCTACATGTGCATCTGGTTTAATGTAATAATAAAGTTATTTAAACATGAATTAAGGGGGTAATGAATGTAGAACCCAGGAAACGAAGGTGAAAGAAAATCCTTTTCAAAAGAGACAGAAAACCCCTAGAAGGCAAACTAAGATTGGAATATATATTTTGTAAAAAAGGAAAAGAAAAAAGAAGAAGTAATGCATATAACTATTTCAATATTTAAGACTGTCCAACAAAAGGACAGTGGTGTCTTTTTATTCAGGTTGCGAATAGACATGCATCATGATCTCCATCAGGGGGATATGCATCATTTATCAGGTTCAATATTTAGTGTACGTTATGGTACATTTGTTGATTCCGGATTTCCACTTCAATGGAAATTTTGTGCTTTTCTTATAACAAGGAGCATAAAATGTGGCCCAAAATCACCTTAATAGTTGATAAATCAAACGTGTCTGTGCCGTTCCTGTATTCCTTAATAACATGTTAAAACACATGCATGTCATAGGCATCAAATATAAGTAATTTGATTTGCAGAACAATGAAATACCATGTAACTAAATGAGGAATTGGGTAAGTAATTAGTGATCAAAGTGCATTTTGGAGAAAATAATGCTGCTATATTTTTCCATCATATTCAATGTTTTAAGCTTTTGTTTTATTAGGTTGTTTGTTGCTATTGCTTCCAAACGAGAAACAAAACTTAACGAACGAACTAAATTGGTGAAGAAGCTGTCCCTTGGATGCAAAACCTAACACCATCAACTTGCTAACTGATAGCAAAATGATGTTGCATCAAAGCAAGCTAAATAAAATCTTCAGAGACAGCAGCCCTTGGAATTCCCATAATCAAAACCAAATCCAATAACGACTAATGAGATCCAAAATTGCACTTTGTCCTACCAAAGTTGATCAGTAATCCTAATTTTCATAACATCACTTTCATTTTACCGGAGACTTTTTTGTTTCTTGCTTTTGTACAAATTTTTTCCTTCGCATTGTACATATTTGTTACATAGAAATAAACCCTTGGAACAATAATATTCCATGATGCATTCCACAGAAAGATCTGAGCAGCTAGACTGGGATGCACGCTTGAATATCATAATGGGAGCAGCAAAAGGCCTGGCTTACTTGCATCACGATTGCTCACCTAGGATCATACACCGAGACATAAAGTCGAGCAATATTTTGCTTGATGGAAATCTTGAGGCACGAGTATCTGACTTTGGACTTGCCAAACTGTTGGAGGACGAAGAAACTCACATTACGACAATTGTTGCTGGAACATTTGGTTATTTGGCTCCAGGTAAGTAATATGAATTTGACTAGAGTTTCCTGTTTAAATATGCTGAGCTCTCAACTCTCTGAATTCTTATATTGACTAGATCCACAGTAGTTGGAAAACAGTAATCAGGATTTTGACCTAGAACAGACTTTCACACACTACCAAAACGATTTGCGGTGCATAAAAGGTGTTGAGGTCAAGACCCGCTTTTTTTATTTGGTTAGTAAACTGATTTGGTTATAACAACAGAATCGCAATAAAACAAAAGTGAAACAGCAGTCCACTAAACTAAACACCCAATAGAGCAGCCAAGCTGCCTAAGAGAGCCTAAACAGAGCCAGAACAACAGATTAACACAGTAGAACTCCGCAGTAACAACAAAACCACAGAACAATCCTGACAGAGTCCTAAGCAGTAAAACAAGAATAGTAATCATTAAAACAATACTAAAAGCTAAAACAGAACGTCCAAAAAGCTGCCAAACCACAAACATCTAAATATATCCTAGGAATGGGGGTTACCAATTCATGTTCAGGAGGAACAGAGAATCTCTGAATTCATAAGAAATGACCATAGTGAAGCCCAAAATTTGACTGTTTTCCATAAGGAAACCACTACCAGAAAATCTCTAGCGCACTGCAGGACCTCTGCCTTCTTTCTTCCACTGAAAGCACAATGCCTGAATGATTAAGTAATTACAAGCACAGGGCATCACCCAGCTCAGCCTAGCTACCTCAAATTTCTTAGACCGCTCTCTCAAAGCAACAAGAAAATATAGGAAAATTTGGTGTTTGGAGTCATCAGGGTATTCTCTTGTAAATCCTGTTCAAGGCATCTGTTATTCAAAGGGAAGGTGGGGATGGTGCTTGGGAGATGTGATGTGATGGCTGTTATTGGTAGTTTGAGTGGAAAGAAGTAGAAGGATTTTTGACGATGTTAGAGAGGAGGAAGTGGATAATTTGTGGGAGAGAGTCTGATTTTGGGCTACTTTAAGGGCTCCAGTTTCTCCAGAATTTAGGGACTATTCTTTTTTACTTATACTGTGGGATTGGAAAATTGTGGCCTTAAGAGTATTGTTATGGTAGTCTGCATTTTGTTGCAAGTCTATTGGTGCCTGTTTTAAATTTTAGTATTTGTTAGGTTCGTTGGGTCTGAGGAAACCTTATCCTCTGTTTCGTACTCTTTCTTTTCCTCAATGAAGTTTGTTTTCTGTAGAAACAAAAAAACAAAAAAAAGAAAGAATAAGAGCAAAGGTTAGACTCCCCTATTCAAAAATCTTCCCAAAAATGATTCCTCTCCCCATTTCCTAATATGGAGCAAAGGACAGACTCTAAGACAAAAAGTCTGTGATAAATGTCCCTCCATGGACAGTGAATGGAGCCTCTTAATCACCACTTTAGAGCCCCACCCATTGACATGCAAACCATGTTTACTCCGGATGCCTGAATGCCTAAGAGAATCTGACTTTAGAATATATCTCCACAATTACTTCCCTGAAAAAGCCAATCTTTCTGTTGAGCAAGTTTACCACTCCTAAGCCACCGTTGGCCCTGAGAATGGGATGCAACATTCTAATTCACTAAGTGATCTATCTTTCCTTCATCCATACCCTTTCCGTAAAAAATCATGCATAAGCTTTTTGTTTTTGTTTGCCACCTTGCAAGGTAACCAAAACATAGAGAGGTAGTAAATTGGTAGACTTGCCGATCTGGTTGAACCAAGTTAAGCCTCCTGCTCTGAGATAAAAAGCCGCTGTTCCAACTATCCAACCTTCTTTGGATTGTTCCAAACCATGGGGACGTGTAAACTGGAAGCTCTGGGGTTTCTCCCTCTAAAAGACAACCGAAGTACTTAGGCTGACCTTCCACAACATCCCAACCATGCCCATAAGAGATTCCAACTTTCTCTTTTAATACCAACTACTAGACTTTTGACTATTCACTTGCAAACTTGACCAAACACCAGAGTCGCTGTCACTGTAATTTTTTTTGGGGCAACAGTTTCTGAAACTAGTTCCCAAATTTCCACTCATCCCCGAACAACTAGAAAATTAACATTTGCAAACTGAAGGTGTCACACCATCAGAATTAACACGTGTTCAATCGCTTTTTTTATCCCATTTGAGTAATAATTTGAGTGAGCTTTTAATGAAACCTCTTCTGGATTTTTTTTAAAAAAATCTATTTATCTAGAGGGGGAGAAAAGATTGATTAGGGAGGCCAAGTGAGTTGGGATACTCCAGCTTCATGTGAGGTTTTATTGTGGGAGGGATATAAGTTTGGTGGAAAAGAGATGGTCATGGTGTGTGAGAAATGTTCTGCGATGGCAATTTTTTGGGTGGTATGGATGGATAGGAATGTAAGGATATTTGAGAGAGCAGTGGATGAGGAGGTGGATCATTTGTGGGATAGAATTCGTTTTGGGATTTCCTTTGGGCTGTGTCTTCAGAGTTATACAGATAGTTTTGTTCTGGTTAGTTTTTTATAATTGGGGTGCTGCTATATTTTAGTTGTCATTGTGACTGCTGTCATGCAATCTTTTGATGTTTAGATCTGTTTGTAGCTTTACATGAGTGGTCTAGTTAGTTCAGTGGAGAACTTGCCCCTTTACTGTACTGTACTGTTCTTTTTCTATTACTGAAAGTACGCTCCTTTATTGAAATAAGAAAATACAAAAGACTTTTCATGACATACAAAAGAGCGTGCACAATGCATTCCTTGTGTTGCTTTGTTTGAGATGATACAGAATTTCTTTGAGAATGAATCCGAAGGAATAATCACATAATCAACAAAATGATTTCTTTCAAAGAATGAAAGATTACGGATTGATATCTGAGTTGGATAGAGTGAGCATTCCCTTGTGTCCAGCTTTAGAAACATATTTTTCTAGTCCACAAGCACGATTATAATGTGTTCATTTTCACATACAACACCTCAAACTAGAGGTGTCTGGTAATGTATGGGTTTCCAAATCAGCTGCTTATAATAGATGAAATGTGTCTATGTTACCCAAAAGGGTGGAAAAGTTTCTGGTGTCTATTTGCAGGAAATTCTTTCTGAAAGAGGAAAAATGTAGTTTATCTTACGTTTATATACATTCTGAGTTACTTGACATCATTGGCAGAGTATATGCAAAGTGGCAGAGCAACTGAGAAGACTGATGTTTATAGTTTTGGGGTCCTGGTGCTTGAAGTGTTGAGTGGAAAACGACCCACTGATGCATCATTCATTGAGAAGGGCCTGAACATTGTTGGCTGGGTATGTCTCTTTTCTACTTGTGGTTTCTGTAGAAAGTGATCTTTTTCTTGTGGTTATATTGCTTTTTGATACGAAGTTAGATCTAGTGGTGACATTCTGTGCAAATTGTGTACTCTAAATTTGGCTGGATATCCACATCAACTATTGGAAAACAATTACTCTTGTTCAATATTATAGGTGAAAGAAAGAAAATGAAAATGCTGTGGGTTTTGATTGATTGTTGCAGTCAAGTAGATCTTATGTGAAAGTTTTGGAGCTACTACCTCCTTAATGGTCCTCCTAATATGATTTTGTGAATTCCACTCTGAGTCAACTCTTCTAATCTATTTATAACGCCCTTTGCAGTTGAATTTTCTGGTCACAGAGAATAGGCAAAGAGACATTGTTGATCCACAGTGCGAGGGGGTGCAAGCCGAAAGCCTTGATGCCTTGCTCTCCGTTGCCATTCAATGTGTTTCTTCAACTTCCGAAGATCGACCCTCCATGCATAGGGTGGTCCAGGTGCTTGAATCTGAGGTCATGACACCATGCCCAAGTGACTTCTACGATTCCAGCTCTGATTAAAAAGGCTTTATGCAGGCAGGGCAAGTCAGAATTTGCATCTACATCGGTCTCATCTCATGTCAGGCATGTAATGCAAACAGTGAAAGGGACTCAGAATCTGCAAAGGTACATTATCCATTCGATTCGTTTATTCTTTCTGCAGATTAGTGGCATTTAGAAGGCCTGCACCATCTGTTGTCTACATGGCCAAGCATCTTAATTCATGACCAATGAGATTCTGAGTGTAATTTGCTCGTCTTGCTCTCATTTTGCTTGGGTGCGTTCAGACTCGTCTCTGCATGCGGATGGAAAATAATTCCACATGTTGGAGTCATTTTTTTAGCCTTTCTTTTTCTTTCGTTATCGTGTAATTCCTCTTGCCTTTTGTTCCCCAAAATTAAGTGTATATGATATTTATATAAATAGGTGGTCGTGCCGGAAATGATTCTTGTTTATGGCATTTTTGTAAAATATGATTTCATGACAATAACCAGTCAAGTATTCTAGTGCCTATGGCCCCTGTTTGTTATTTAATATTATGTTTCCCTTCTGTACAAATTCAATTCTGCTTTAATTCTGGTTCTACTTTTTGACAGAATATGTAAAATGAAAAAGGAATTGTGGAGTGAGTTTATTTTACGTATTACGGTTCCATATATTTTTTTATTTATGTTTTTGTTCAAATCTATATGTATAAAGCAAAAGGCATAGAATAGTGAAACATTCAAAATACTAGAAAATGCCCATGGTTAATTCAAACATTAAGAATTGAAATGATTAATTGAATGAGGATAATATGATCAATTCACATTTTTCATATTAAAAAAAATAAAAAAATAAAAATAATAAAATAATAGGTTCTACTTTTATATAACATAACTACTCACGTATGTGCCAAGGGGCTAGTAGGATGAAATGAATTTCATTAATAAAGGACATTCATAATTTTATTATTTAGTGCCCGTTTGGCATTGATTATTTGGGCTAAAAAGTGATTTATGATAAAGTTTTTGAAGTTCACCTTGTTTGGTAAAAGGCGAGATAATCACTTTTGGGATAAAATAGCTGTCAGCGACTGCAATTTTAGAAAGCAGGTTAAGGGCTGATTTTATTTCAGCTTTCGCGGAAAGCTAAACAAGGAACCGGATTTTTTTAATGAATTTTAATGAACTACCTATAATATCCTTGTTAACTTTTCTAATTTACATCATCTGTCCCTCATCTTCTTCCACCCAAGCACATTCCAACTATCCCTCGTCTTCTTCCCGCATGAACCATCTCATTCTTCTCACAACGTTTCAAAGGTGAAAACCTCTCAAACCTCCAAGGAATGTTTTGATAAAGCAACCCATTCCAACTCCTCCCATTTTTCATTTTTTTTTTTTTTTTAGTGCATCCTCCCATTTTCATTGACAAAGCATTATTGCACACAACAAATTGAAATATTTGAATAATTTGACAGAGCAATAGAAGGATTTTCGTCCTTAAGCTTCAATCAGCCAAAGAGAGGTAACTATCTCTATCTGCCACGAAGTCAGAGCACAAGGTGGAGAGTGGATTATTTTTGGATGTTGTAGTCGGCGATGTTGCGGCCATCCTGGAGCTGCTTGTGAGCAAAGATAGACCTCTATTGGTTTGGCAGAATACTCTCCTTGTATTGGATCTTGACTTTGACATTGTTGACTGTGTGGGAGCTTTTCAGGGTGTTGATTGTTAAGATCAGGGTGGATCTGTGGGAAGGGTGCAGAGAGGGTGAGTTAATTTTGTTTTAATTTTTTAATGTTATTTTATTTAGGGTGTCTCTCAACAAAAATATTTAATAAAAGATTTGCATACTTGAAAGTGACAATGTTTTGGCCAATAAAAATAAAAAAAATAAAAAAAGAAAAGAAAAAAAAGTGCGACTATTTTTTTTAAATATATATAATACCAAACACTTGACTAAAAAGTTTATTTCAATATCATCTCTTTTTTAGTCATTTTCACAACTCACAGTTGTTTTACACAAATATTTACCAAACACTTTTAAATAGATTTTTCTATCAAAATCACTTTCAATATAAAATTTATCAAATGCCAAACAACTTTCATTCACAGCTAATTTCTCTTACAACAAATCCGAAAGTAATTATTTTCACAGCACAACAATCCCAAATTGACCCTTAATCCTCTTAGAAAATACGATTTTCAATGGCTATTCATTTTGCATATGTTATTAGCCCCTTAAATAGCGCATCAGCAGAGGGAGATGGACCGACCATGTAGATAATACAAACCAATACTTGTGGGGTTTTTGTGTCTTTTTCTTATATATTTTGATCAGGAACTTGTAGCGAGTGGTTTACAGCCTACAATCAAACAAATAAGGCTAGGTTGTTGGTCTAGCAGTGGCTAAATATGGGGAATTAACTAAAGTTGAAACAACAGTCTAATTAGGCAGTAATAGATACAACATGAACATAAGACCAAAACATAAAAAACATTTCGACCCAAAAAATTAAAAAAGAACATAGAAAATACATGAGAACACGTGGCATGAGCAGGGAACCTACCTTATTCTATCAAATTTAGAGTAGATTAATTTCATTTCAAGTAGTTTAAACTATAGCTTGTATAAAATCATCATCGGACTCTTTTTTTAGGATCTAAAAGGTTTTTTATGAAATTTTTTTTTGGGGGGGGTCAAAACAATTCTCAACATATCAGAACACATAGTTCATTTTTCCCCTCCCCCATTTCATCAAAATAATAATAATAATAATTAAAACCGAAACAAACAAAATAACACAACCTGAGAACATGTTTGAATGGCCATAATAAAAAATATGTATTATGTTTTAAAGAAAAATCCATGATACATCCGCACATTACATTACATCACTATTACACTAAAAATATAATTTGTTTTTTTCTGCAGAGCACCATGCTAGGCTAGCTGAAAGAGCCAAGTACCTCATCCAAATAAAACTATTATTATACATTTAAAATATT
The DNA here is from genome assembly GCF_902201215.1 of Prunus dulcis. Lineage (NCBI taxonomy): Eukaryota > Viridiplantae > Streptophyta > Magnoliopsida > Rosales > Rosaceae > Prunus > Prunus dulcis. Next base: position 1,574,683 of record NC_047654.1, on the reverse strand, counting down.
GGTATATACAGTTTATACCAAGTTTATATAGTAGGTTCATATCCGAAAAAATATTTATAGGAGGTGTGGGAATGAAATTGTAATTACATTAATTTGGCCGAAGGGGCTTTCTCCTGCCTCTCTATATATGCAGATGGAAACCATCCGGCCTTGCCATTACATTCTCCTTCAGACCATCCATTAGGGCCCACCTATAACATCCATAATGAAAATACGTAAAAAAAATTAAAAACACTACTAGAAAATAATGGTGAAGAAAGGATTATAATTCCTTTCGTTTTAAATGTGTAAAATAGAAAGGGGGAAAACAACAAAAAAACAAAAAAACAAAAAAAAAAAGAACAAAAATGTTTTATATGATGCCTCCGCTACACCATATTCCTTCGCTTCGTTGAGACATAAAACATAAAAGTGGAGTATGGAAGATGTCACTCCATCCATAAATACTCTTAACCACTTGAGCTACAAGCCACTCCGACTATAAGTTATCATTCCTCCTATTTCATATCCAAATAATGATACGAAAATGATCCTACCTAATTTTCCATTTAGTTCTTTCTGTTCCACACACTACTAATCCCGGCAATTTTCAGAGTGGGCTATATAGACACACACACATATGTGTCCTGTATGTGGTGGGTGACTGAGTTTTTATGAAGTAGACCAATTTTACTTTTTACTAGGATGTGGTGAACTAATTTCCATTGAGTGAGATGGACTTCATAACAATTAGGATGTGGTTCACCAAAAAAAAAAAAAAAAGAGTCCACATTTATGCTGATACCAATGCATAAGCAACAACTAAATTAAGGGAGGTTGTGGTACCTGACGAACCACAACATAATCATCAATTGCTAGATTCAACTCTCCATCTGCTTGAGCATCAAACGGGTGTATAGCCTACAAAATGAAGTAAGGAAATTAAGAGGGGTGAAAACTCAGAATTACAAGAGAAAAACAAGGTAGATCAACTAGCAAACTTATATTTTCAGAGAAGTCAGATCATTCAATAAGGAAATATTTTAAAACAAAATTTAGGAAGATAAGAGGAAAATCATTGTATTGCCATTAACAATAAGCCTGAAAGATAAGCAAATTAAACAATCAGACCAAATGCCATTAACTAAAATGACTAATAATCAGTAATTCCAGCTTGTCACAAATAAAATGAATACCATTTTACGATCTTGAAGAAAAACTTGTATGACAAGATTCAAAATCTGCTCTAAAGATTTGCCTTGAATTAAGCTAATCAGAATTTGCCAAAAACAAGATTTAGCAAATTAGACAAGGAGGCTCAACTTAAGCTAATAAAACAATCAGACATTAATTTAGGCTAATGCCCAACAATCACTCTAAATGAATAATTATCTGCCTATACTTCTAGGCAACAAAAATTCACAAACTGTGAGAAATGACTAGCACATTAGCAGTTTCTTTAGGATGTGGGGAATCAAATTTCAAGTTTTTCAAAGGCCTTACTCTTGCAATGAAGAAAGTGTCATCCTGGTAAAGTTGTCCATGATCATCAGACCTATTTGAATTAGTATCAGGATCCATTTTCTCAGATTGTGAGGAGAATTCTTTTGGTAGTTTTTCCAGAATCATCTAACCATTTAAAAGAATGCAGGAGTCATAAATTTTCATGTACAGAAAAGAGATAAGAAAACAGAACATAATGATAAAAAGGTGCAGATCCAGGCTACATAATGCACACCTCAGAATGTAGCTTGTCTAAAATAGCAAGAGCATGTTGATGATAAGATCTCTCAGCATCAACCTGCAGAATATAGTTACTAGGTTCAAATACACAAGTGTAATATCAGGAGCAAAATACAATAAGTTACCAGTATCCAGCCAAATTTAGTATAAAGAACAATTACAGTTACGACAAATCCACCAAGAACTGAGGGCACCATTGCATTACAGTTATAAATTTAGATACATCTAGCAAGAATTTCTGACAGGAGAGCTTTGCACAAGTTTGAGAAATAAATTTCTCCAATATCAGTGTTAAAACACTTTTCGAATCAGAAACTTTGCTAGTGGACAGATGAATTATTTTCCCTTGGTGTGATAGGCCCTTTTTTCTCATTTAATCTACTTGCCCTCTCCAGCTAAAGTGAAGTATCTAGAGTAAAGAAGATATTTATTTCATCTATTGCTCTGACAATGTGCAATTGTGGCCCCAAAAAAGACTGATGGTGGGCAGCAATGGCATCGATGAATGTGCAAGTGCAAGTGATGGTGGCACGCAAAAACCTTATCAATTCTACCTTTAACCTTCTCCTTTCCTCTTATAAGCCATAGGTGCTGTCAAGAGATAGTTTTCTTGTGCTCTCTCACCTTCCTTTTTTACCTCTCCATTCTCAAGTGCAAATTAATTTAAGTATATAAGGAAAAACCAGAAATCATATGTTCTTCTGTGTATTTTTCTTAGCTTCCTTGGGGCCTATTTGGAGTGCTTCTATAGAATTACTTCTGCTCAAAAGGCTTTTGTTTTAAGCATTTTTACCAGAAGTACATCGAGATTCCAAGTGCTCCTAGAAATGCACTTGGAAATGTTTCTAGAGGAAGCTCTTGATAGGTGCTTCTCCTGAAAGCACTAAAAAAATGCTTTAACAACCCAGAAAACACTTCAAAGTATTTCAGCCAAACAATACGAAAGGCATTTATTGTTATCTGAAAGCATTTTTTAACACTTCTAGAGGCATTGCTGAACAGGCCATCACTAGATAGTTGATCCACCAGTTCCGTTGTGCTCAACACAAAGGAATCATACAATTCCAGCATAACAGTTATTCAAAATTCTACATATGAATTGATGCTATTGTAGAGACTACATGTAACATTTCCTTACATTCAGCACTACAAGGTGGTCGAAACTTCTGTGGGGCTGAAACAGCGAAAGTTGTTTAAACTAGTAAACGTTTAAAAGGAAAGGAGAAAGAAAACCACTAATATGTGAAGAAGACGTTCCCTATTTACTCAAGTGCGTCAAAATATAAACCAAAATAGTAGATTAAAACAGGTGCATAATCTGAGATAAGGCCTTGTGAATTTGAACTTGTTTAATGACAGCCAAAACTCATTTAGCAACACAATGACGCAATTCCTAAGATATCAAAGGAACTACAATGACATGAAATATTTTAGCCTAGTACTGTTGATTTAACTCTCTGAATGGAGTTCAGGCACAGGGAAAATCTGGAAATTAGACTTCTTTAGTTAACATTTTATTATGAAGCCTTTAGGATTTCATTATTATTACTGTTTATTTATTCCGCCGCGGTTATTATTAGATTGCCTATGTAATTGCAACTTAGTTCTTGCCAAAAAGAACTTATGTTCCAAGCTGTTATGCCAAAAAGAAACACTCATATATACTAACTGAAAGGGGCTGCAACAGCGGATATGCCAACAATACCATTTGTTCACAAGACCGTATGGTTAAAGACCAATAGCACCATTTTAGGCCACCATCAAGAAAGGAAAAAGCATCCCACTCAGATGCATCACCAATCCTCTTCTTCTTGTGAGGTCCTATGATACACGAAAAGAAGGAATAGATGTCACAATGATTGACAAAATTAGGTGATCAAAAAATGGAATAGGCAACAAAAAGTTTGGATAGAGAAGAAAAGGCAAGCAATGAGACACAGTTGGGATGAATAATTGGCCTAATGATCTTATGAAAACTACAGTCAGGAAATTTTTTGAAGCGGAAGTAGAACGACTAATTAAATGTGGATTCACTCATAAAATATACTAAGAGCAAAAAATCAATCGTGTAGGATTACCATCAACAGGCGATATTGGAAACATGACCTCCAAAAAGATTGGAGGAACACTTCTAACCAGCTACTACGTCTTTCAAGATCATGAGAAACTGATAATGAGCTCCTCACAAGGATAACTAAGAAGACGGTGCATCCATAATTTATGACAACATGCTCAACCTTTAAGAATTGTTAAAAATATATGGCCATCCAAACACCTGCAAAACATTGCCTTCCCCATATAGTCCTGACCCTCCAAAAGCTTGTCCTTAATTAAAGCCAGTGCACTTCCAAAGCACCAGTATACCCTCCCATGTTTTAGATGAACCAATTATAACCAAAGAAGGCTACAAATTTCCAACAGATGATATAGAAGGGCAGAAGTCACAGAGACGAATAGACAGGCTAAAAGAACTCATTACTCCCGTCCAAAGTCTAACCTTTGCCACAAGATAGATATACAAATTCAAATTGTATAAAAATAATATAAAATTGAGATGCGCTAAATTAGTGATTACACAGCTCTGTCATTGGATAATCACCTAAACAAGCTTGCCTGTTCCTAAAAACCTTCGGAAAATCATAAAGTGCAGACCAAATGGTCGCACGTGCCAATCAATTAGTGAGTATCAATCGAGAAGCAGACTGAATAAATACACATATACATATAAATACATAGAGTACATTCCTTAATGAAAAATTAGACGGCCAGATGCCAACATCGTTCGACCACCCATTGAAACTGTTCAAATGTTGAATCAGTTTTTACCAAAACACGATGCTAGGGCTTAAGGCTTAGGGCTTAGGTTTTAGATTTTAACTCTCGAGTTTTGAAAAACTATAACGGCTTCAAAAACCAATTTGTTAAAGAAAAAGAATTTGAATGGTGCATATGTAGTGCACAATGATTCTGCTGTAATGAAATGATGTTAAAATTGCTAACAACGATGCAAAAATTATTCAATGAAACTAGTTTATCAACAATGCTAGTTTCCATATGCATATATATTGAACATGAAAAGTATTATTCAGTAAAGCTATTATGTTTGAAATATGTTTTAATTTTCAGATACTTTTCAGGACTCAACTTCATCTTCTTATTATTTGGGAACTAAAAATTATACACCTACAATAACGTATAGTAATTACTTATGGATTATAAAAATAAATAAAAACCTTCCACAGGTATTTGGGCAAAAATTATGAATTCAGTGAATGCACATCTTGTACTAAAACAAAACAAAAAAATCTAAAATCTAAAATAAAAATCTAAAAATGTACAGTACAGAGGAGGCAGCAAATTAGGCTACTGAGACTGTAGGCACATTAATCATATAAAATCTTCAAGGAATCAACATAACAGCTATTACATTAATAAGCCTTTCACATAGAGAATAGATCTATTTATATCCATAAGTGGCAACCAAGAGGTAACAGCATGTGCAGTTCTCACAAAAAATAAGTAACGATACCATGGTACAAAGCTTATGGAAAGTCATCTGTTGCTGATGCTCCTCAACTGACAACATTGCGGCAGTTGCTTCTCGCCCAAGTGCCACTGTTGTAGATTTAAGTTCTGTCAATCTTGCTTCTGCATTCTGAAGCTTCACAGAACTCTCTGCAGATACAGAGCCCCTGGATTTCAGCCGACGCCTCAATACTTCGGCCACCTGATTAGAAGATAAATATTTGTTCACTAAGCAGAAGCATGTTCCAAGACCATTATATACAGGAAGTGACATCAAGATATACCTGGGCTTCCACCTCCTGACGCAGTTTATCATAACGATGAGTCAAGTGACGAGCATCCTCCAAAGGAGCTCCTGTTATTTGCGCCCGTAAAGGTTCAGCAACCTACAAATTTCAATCCTGTAACATGATTATAAACCAAAACAAAAGGAAAAATGGAAGAAACTAGAAAATGATACATTAAATTTTGGTAAGTTCAGCCTCATAAAAACTATGAGTAGATTCAATTGGTAAAGCCTCTTGTCATCATGCAAAAGGCCTGGAATAATACTGCCTGCACTAAGGTTGAGTGAGTTTGTGAGATGTGAGAGTGCTACCTCCAGTTGGGTAGCCCAATGGTCCAATGCATCTCCAACGGAGCAAAACAAAATCATCACTTATATAGGTAACCAGAGTCGCCCATACAAAAATGGCACAGATAAATTTTCTTCCCAAAATGGTACATAATTTTCAAATACACACACTGAAATTATATTGGCATGTTGGAGAAAACGTTATGAAGCTTTCTGTCACAAGATTATTTTCAAGGGCCACATCCTGAGATTTGTCCAATGTTTATAAATATAAAGAAATAAAACATAAAAACAGTGAAGAAATTACCTGCTCACCAAGGATCTTAAGAAATATCTCTCTCTCCTCTTCAATTGAATTATATGAAGTACCAAAGTAATCAGAAGCTATCACTAGAGGAGTGCTAGTGCTTTGATTTTCAGCTCCATATTTGCAGCAATCCTCGGCTAACTTTCTCACTAAATTATTAAGATGAAATTTAAACTACTAGACTTGTAGAATGAACCAAATGCAGTAAATTAAAGAAAGCATTGTCACCTATTTCCATTTGTTTTGAGCTGATCGACACAAAAGCTTCAACTCCCCGAACAAGACTCCGCTGAAAATGCTGGGTAACATATCTTATCGTTAGAATTTGGAAAAATTAAACCACTGATGATGCATTAGCAGATGGTGCATCCCATAATTCATTAGTGACATGAAATACGATGAACCAGTAGCAAAGAAAAAGCCAACTTCATAGCAACATGATAACTTTACCTTCGCTGCCCTCGTCGAATTATACAAATCTTGAAGATTTTGGTGGCACAGAAGTTCAGCTTCATCAATCATAACAGCTTCATTACCTAAGCTTCCCAACCGTTTCAATACAGCCTGCAACATATTCAACACTACAATCTTAACATATGACTGAAAACTTGTCCACAAAGCTTAAGCAGATAGGTAATATCAGCTTCAGACACATTAGCACCCCCTCCTGCATGCAAGTCCAGTCCATAACAATGAGCAAAATGCAACATTGCACAGACAGAAATCAAAACATGTTATCACAATCACGTCATTCATGATTCCTTGCTCACTCTCAATAAACTACCCTCCCCATCCTCCAATTTATCACAACTTGTTTACCCTTCTACCACTACTTATTAGGGTTTTACCTATTTTATTTTGTTTTGTTTATAAGAATCCAGGGATGTAATTAGTTTATTAATGTTGGGAATTTTATCACACTGGGATTGATTAGATATGTAGGACTTACTGTAATTCAAGTTCCGAGATTTGTATATTGAATAGAGAATAAAAGTGATAAACTTTCCTACTTTCATATCTCTGTTCTTATTCTACTTCTTCAGTTCTTGGTTCTACATCAATTGGTATCAATGTACACAATTTGACACAACAATCCAAAAAGCGAAGAAATTTCATAATATGACCCCTAAAGAACACAAAAACCTCCACTAAAGACTAAAAATTGACAAATTTGTCATGTAGAAAACCTCCAACTTTGAATCGTTCAAAACCAAAAACTCCGCGGTAATTCAATGTTCAACAAAAAGTTGACTTAGCCAATGTCTTGTTAACATAAAATTGAAAAAGAAAGAAAAATTGAAGTTAGTTGCTAAGCTTACTTAACATTCAAAGACGAGAAGCACTTAAGCGAAAAGCAAAAAGTTAAAGCAGACGATTAGAGCAATCAATAATAATAAGCACCTGCTGCTGCTTTGCGACTTGCTCCCTGAGCTTACTGGCTTGCTTCCGTATAGACTCCATACGGAGAGAAGGCCCTAGATAGAAGAATGATCTTGGCGGTCAGAGAGAAAGTGGTTTGGCTTTTACTGGTAACAGAAAGGAAGAAGAAGAGAGAAAGCGAATATATCAAAGAAAAGAAAAAAGCAGGGACTTTATGAGTAAGCAAGATCGAATATGAACAAAATTCATTACATCATTTTCTTTTCGTTTTCTAGTCCCCTTTCTTCACTTAAGGCCAAATGACAATTTTGGATTTGTAGTCTAAAGCAATTTCACTATGGTCCTTGTAATTTTCATTTTGACAAATATTAAATGTGGTCAAATTCATATATGAAATTCGATGTGGTAATATAAAATTCATTTTTTTTAGTACGAGTGATCAAGGGGAGTTTACACAAACATTCTTTGGGTGTCGGGGAGTTTCGAATTTCTATCCACACGAGTAGAGGTGAAAGAGTTCAACCAACTGAGATATACCACACTAGCAAGATTCCTCTTCTTTTATTTTTTTATTATAACAATTTTGGACTTGTAGACTTTGATTGCTACGTAAAACAGGTATAGTATTAGCGATGGAAAGGGGTTTTCAGAATATTGTCTTTGAAAGTGATGCTTTCCAGATCGTTACAACACTTCGAAGTAACTCCATCGATAGGTCTATCATTGGACCAGTGGTGGAAGATGCCAAGAGCTTGCTGACACAGGTCATTGAAAAAGGTTTTACCCATATTCGTCATACTATCAGTGGTGTGGCTCACCGTATAACGCACTTTGTCTTGTATATCAGGGTTTCTATGTACTAGTTTAAGGATCCTCCTGACTTTATTTCTGATGGACTGTATGATGACTGTAATTAGTGATCAAAGAATTTCATTTGCCCTTGACAAGAGTGCAGACTTCTTGTATTTTTTCACATCAATAATATTCTATCACTTATCATAAATAAATAAAAAACAAAATTAAAAGACTCAAATTGTCAAAATTGAAATGACAAGTACCAAAGTGGAAAATTAATGAAATTATAGGGATCAAATACTTTTTTGTTTCTTGTATACAGACAAAATTACTTTTAAATAAAGGGGTGTCTAAAAACTTTTTCTTATTACCGCAAAGTGTGGGTGTAATGTTTTGTACTGACCTTTGTATGTAATCTTCGTTTTGGCTAGACAAAGCTTTTTTACTATTGAAAATGGACATTTTGAAGAAGAGTGATGTTATTTCCATCCTCTTATCCTATTTTTCCTTTCATCTTATATTCAAAATTTTAAAGACAAATTACTCTTTTGTAAAATGACTTCTAAGACCTAGGGAATTTAAAAAAAAAAAAAAAAAAAGCATTTCAAATAAATAAAAATTAAGTAAAATTATAATAAAATAAATCTTTTTAAAACAAAAACTCTCTCTCTCTCCTATCTTCCTCCTTCACGACTTGTTGGCTTCTTCCTTAGAGTTCTTTCATCCTCGATGCTAGAAGCCACTGCGACCGCAACACTAAAAACTAGCCCAGATAAAATGAGTTCTTTCATTTCACAATTTAGTTGCATTTTGAATAGATTAGAGTTTTTTTTGGGGCGGCAATTTCTCACCACACCCACCTCCCTGCAATTTCTCACCACACCCACCCCCTCTGCAATCTCTATGTATCGATTCTAGATCCCCATCCTCCCTCGGGTTTCTGCCAAAAAAAAAAATGAAGACACAATTATCATCTTCATATATTTTTTTATTTTTTTTTGCAAAAGGAGTTATTGTAAAACAATAAAATTAATTAAAAATATAGAACATGGGTGGGGGGTTGAAGGTGTAGAAATCTGTAAGGTTCTTGCCGGTGGGGGAGTAATCGGTGTTGGGATGGGAGGTTGGGGTGACTGCAGGTGGGAGAAGGAAAAGTGGCTGTTGACTGTTGGGTTTTCCTTAGAGGAGGAGGAGGAGGAGGGAGAGTTTTTGTCTTTGTTTTTTTTTTTAATTATAAAAAATATTATTTTACTTTAATATTTAAATGATATTTTAGGAATAATGGTGGGTGGAAAGATAGGATTGTGTGTTTTCAGTTTTATATGATGGGTGAGAAAATAAAGTGGGTGGGAAAATAGAACAAGGGGGTGGAAATAGCAGCACTCTTTGAAGAATCTCAAAGTTGTTAGCTCTGCAAGCCTAGATTAAATGGGTAACAGTTTTTCATATTATGCATTTATTACTGAGTAGTGGTGGATTGATCAAGAGTAACTCACATTTGTGTTGATCAACCACAAATGGCAAAAATGTCCTTTACTTCTACTCAATGTATTGTAACGTGTTCAATATGCCTCGCGTTCTAAACCGACCAAGAAAAATAAAAAACCAATGGTGTATGGCCGTTTAGAGTCGGTTCATTTAATTGCCAAACTCGTCTATTTATGAAAATTATTAATTCTAGTCTGATATGGGTTAGAGCTGTGCTCGTGCTGGTTCACTAAATGGGCTGAGATAGGCCCGCGTCAAATTTGACTTATATATTGTATTTTTTTGTAAGTTTTTTACAACTTCATTTAAATCTTTTTTACATATAAATAGAAAATGCGATGACATTTTTTAAATCTTAATTTAAAGTACATTTAATTAGAAAATGTGATTTTATTTGCACCCAATTATTTGCTCTTTTCACCCATATTAATTTTAAACATGAATAACCTATTTTACCTTTGTACATACCGTTAAGGACAAAAAATATTTAAAATAAAAATTTAATTTGCTCACTACACCCTACATATGTTTCTGCAATCCTAGTTAGACTTTTTTCTCAAACAATCATGTTAGTGCAACCCTTACAAAGTTTATATGCTTATATTGGTGTAAACATATCTAGTATTTATTCATGAAAGGTAAGAATGAAGTTAGGGAGGCTTTGAATGAGGTATGAGTTTATTTTTTGGCGTGTTTCAAATTTAGGGTTGCATAGTGGTCGCTGGTTATGTGCAACACACCAGTACTGTAGGAAAATTCAATGGTATGTCATTGAAACATTGAACCTATTTTGGTTGTGTTTGACTGACCGTTAACTTAAGATGTTGTTGAGATCCACCGTAACGTGAAAAGGACTTCGGTGATGTATGATCGACTTTTACCTATCACTTAGTGGCGACGAATCGAAATATATTTATTTTTTCAATAACTTATTGTCGACCACAAATTTAATGTAAGCTATTTTGACCTTACTCCTATTGAAGGATAAAAAACATGGTGACGCCGTTACTGAGGACAACAATGTTGGAACAGAATGTGTAATAGACGTTAGTGATCAATTCACAACTTATTCGGTAATCATTTTAAATATTTTTTTTTGGTCTGAAATCCTTTTTAGTATCATTAACGTGACATTAATGTTTCAAATTTTAACTTAAGATAATATGAGTTTAATGTGTAGATATTCAAAGGTAGAGATGCATTAATTAGATGGGCTCATGCACAAGGGAAAATGAATAATATCGTAATTGTAATTACAAGGTCTGATTCTAGAGGTGAGGGCAAGAAAAGACCTCGAGTAATACTTGCTTGTGAGAGGAGCGGTAAATATAAGTCTTGCATGTCTAATGAGACAACTGGTGTAAGGTCAAATACAAATGGTGAAACGAAAAAGTGTTCTAGGGACACTGGTACTAAGAAATAGGGATGCATATTCTTGTTCAAAGGCATCATTTTGGTGATGAGGATGATTGGAAGTTAGAGATGGTTTGCAGAGTACATAACCATGTTGTTTTGGAGTATCTTCAAGGCCATTCATTTGTGAGGCGACATTCTGAAGAGGAGAATGCCTTGTTGGTGGACATGTTTAAGAGTTTGGTGAAACCGAGAGATATTTTGGTCACCCTGAAGGATAGAGATGCAATGAATATTTCAACTATGAAGACAATATACAATGCTAGGATCCAAAATAGAATCAAAGAATTTGCTCGGAGAACACATATGCAACAATTGTTTACTTAATTCTCCGAACACAATTATATTAAGTGGCATAGGACATCTGGTGACATTGTAACTGACTTTTTCTTTAACACACCTCATTAATATTGAGATTTTGAGTGCATTTTCACATGTATTTATCATGGATTGCACCTATAAGACTAATATGTATCGTTTCCCACTGTTGAAAATTATGGGGGTGACATCTGATATCCCATATGTACTTTGCATTGAAGAAATGGGTTAAATGCGACTCCATAATTAGGATTCTAGAAAAACAGATATCCCATGTTAAGGTACCACTCCAAATACCCAGGTACAATATTTGATGGTCTCCTTATTGGTAAACTACAGTTCGCTTTTGCCAACATGTAGTTCTCCCGATTATCCCACATTCCCCCTAAGTAATAATTATAAGAATTGACACGACTATCAGTTCTAGTATGGGCACTTATTCTAGGGGAATTGTCTACACCCGACCAAACTACCTAAGAACCCGCTAAGGATGGTAGGGCTCAATAACATCACAACATCAAAGCATTCCTAAGTAGAATGCAACAACTGAAAATAGGTGGTGTTCCCTTTTAAACTTGTAAGGGTCCCATATAACCTGAAATATGATACACAATATAGCATGAACTAATGTAATAGAAAAAAAAACCAAAAAATATATATATAAAATAAAAACCACAACAAAGTTGGACGATCATGTGAGAGAAACACACCTGATCAGCATTCAAAGCATCAAGTCATTGTCTATACTTCTGCACGTCTACCGATGTTATCCCATTGTCTCGTCGTGGAATCCAATAAAGAGAATGAGGTTGGACCTTTGAGTAATTAAGGTCATGATCAGGAACAACAACACCATGCATGTGCTCATACACCCATGCCTCCAGCAAAGTCATGTACCTAGCAATCTATTTCACCTTAGACCTCAAAGCTTGGCCTAATTTGTAATAACCCAGTCCTTAAATATTATTTAATTATTAATTTATTAGAGAGGAAGACAATTTTGCCCCTAGAATAGTTTATTAGAGAAAAGTTGACTTTTTGACTCAAAAGGAATTTGGGAATTATGCTTGCACCGTTGCGTAGAGCGCGACGAAACGAGTCCGTGGACACGTAGTGAACTCGAATCGCAGTTATAATGAAGAAAATACGATCAAAATATGTAGAGTGGCAAAATGGTATTTTGCCAAGTCATATTTATTTGTAAAAAAACCAGTTCTCTCTCTCTCTCTCTCTCTCTCTCCCTGCTCGTTAATACTCTCTCTCATCTTCCTCTCTCTCTTCGACTCCATCGCCACTGGCCACGGCAGTGCATCAAATCGGTGCCAAAAGGACCGGCCCGACACCACCATTAAGTCCTAGCCGTCTCCCACCGCCAGCCGCCGCTTAACCGTAGGAAAATTCGAAAGAAACGGCCGAATTTCTCGCGATTTTTTGCCTACTTCGTTCTCCGTCATCCGGCCTCCATTTCTGGTAATCTAGGTATAGAAATTCATCTATTCTTCGAGTTCTAACTGATGGTTTGGTAGGTTTTCATCGATTCGAAGCGTAGATAGTTCGATTTTCAAGTTAAGGTTCTGCCAGATTTGGGATTGCAATTCTGGCCACTCCCTGCCAGTTTTTGGATTAGGTCCAAGAATAAAAGTGGTTCCAAATAGGGTGTTACACATAGGGTAGGGATTTGGGTCGGCGATTAGGAGTTTTCCGGCACCCAGAAATTTATCAAGCCACCCACGCGATGCCAGTTCGTGTAGCTGTGCGTGGGCAGTATGGTGGGGACCACATTTAGTCCTAGAATGATTCCTTGGTCCGCACAAGTTCGTAGGTACTAGCGGATTTCAATTTTAATAACGTTTGGACCCTGAACGAATCTCGCCTATTGTGCGATTTCCGGGTTCGATTCATTTGAGCTGTTGGATCATAGTCATTTTTAGATATGTTGATCTAGATAATTCTAGGATCGTATAGGAGTCGACGGATCATAAATCGGAGTCCCGGATACTTTGAAAATGCTAACCCTAGGGCTAGGGTTATAGGAACCGCCGATTATACGATCGCGATCTATCCGACCGTCTGATTTAGATCAAAATCTTAGGACATGAGTCCTATGTATGTTGGAACCTCCAGGAGCTTCTAGACCGAAGTTTAGAGGTCGTGGACCCACGGGGTCCCGGGTTGACTTTTGGGACTTTAGCATTTTTTGCGTCCCGAGGCACTTTTTAAACCATTCCAATTATAAGGAAAGCTTAGTGGGCATAGGAATGATCCTAAAGTCAGTGCACACACTTCTAAAAGCCGGGGGTCAGGATTTTATTTAAATACTTATACCTTGCAGTGTTATTAATTAAATATTCATGATGGTTTAATCAGGCACCCGGGGCCAGGCAGACCCGCATGAGGAACCTTTGAGAGGTCCAGCTAGCTCGAATCACCAGTGAGTGGACCTTTGTTTTCCTAAACGAATTTATGCTATTCTATTCCATTACTTGATCTTGGATAAATATTAAATAGCTTGAGTTGCTAGCATACTATGCTGAGGTGAAATATTTTAGTTATACGCTGCCGAGTTGAGAATGTTTTCATAATTTGAGAATAAGGACTTAGATAATTTTTTTGGTCTAGATGGCAGTAGGATTTACAGATAATAGGAATTTGTTTTATTTGTCATTATCTTTTTAGGAATTCTTTCTTAAGACCACCCTAGGTACCCAAGTATAGTAAATAGTGCTTTCGGTTAAGTTAGCATGCTTGACTTTTGCCTCACGAGGCTTAGGGATATTCGAATTGTGGGAGCGAGGATGCAGCTCAGGTGGGCCTAGTGTCTCTTGAATCTTGCAAACAGGGCTGATCAGGCTAACCTGAGTCCTGCGAGGGTGTGTCACCATGGTGACACGAGGAATAGATAGTAATTAAGGGAATTGACGGGGATAAATAAGTATACTTAGGTGGTAGGTTGAATTTTACTTCATTGTCTTCCAGCATGCGTAATGTTTGGTATGATATGTATAAATATGAATGCATGAGTTCAGTATGAGTATATATGAGTAAATTGATTAAGTTTTTATAACTGTTTTTACAGTGGAGTTAGTATGTTCTTATACTATTTTCAAAAACTTTGTTTTTGGTCAACTCACATTTTCACTGTTTTGCGCCCCCAGGCAGTAGACGTGCATAGTGTACCACCACAAGGCTGTTATTCACTTCTGCGCATCTCCTTTTCGATGTAGGGTATCTGTTGTAAATAAATGAATTTCTTGGAAATCTCTTAGTAGTTGCTCTGGTATCTTGCCCTAGAACTTGAACGTAATTGTTGGAATGTATATATATATATATATATATGCTTGTTTAACATGTGTAAATTTGGGAAATGAACAAACTACAAGGGAGACTCTGTCAGATTTTCGGTAGAAGTCAAGCTTGTTATTTAAGTGAGCTCATGTACCAGAGGGCAAATATGTCATTTGTGCTCGACACCCGCCAGGTGTCGAACACGCACAGGATTCGGCTCGGGTTTCAAAGTAGAATCTGGGTCTGGTCATGTCATAATTGCCTATACAACCATGCTAAGCACCCAAACCATTAATAACCAGCAACACTATCAAGGTCCCTAAGTAGTCTAAGGTACACAATTTGGTCTCTCGTGCCAGTCTTGTCAACAAACAAAGTGCAACCCAAAAGATATAGCAAATGTGCTCTGGGCGAATACATGTTATGCTCCTCTAAATTTGTGTTTGAAACATCTGAGAATCGTGCCCGTAACCATGGCAAATTCACATACTCATCACTGTATTAGTGCAATTGTTTAGTAGCCTCTTCATCAGTCACTCCTAAGTAATTAACTAACAACTCGTAATTTGTGTCCTTATCATCTTTAAGGGGAGAAATCACTGCACTAGAAACAGGAATGCCTAAACTAGATGACACTTCATCCAATATGATGGTCATCTCACCAAAAGGCATGTGAAGATGGATTTATTGCATAATTTATGGATAAAGATGGATTTCATTGCAAGTTTTACATCGTTTTTCTAAAACGGTGGGGTTACTATGTTCAGATATAACTTATTTATAAACTTTATTTTTGTCCACTCACAATTTCTTGTTTTGCACCCCTTAGGCTATAACTCGACGAGATTCACCAGTTCACGTCGAGTATTCTGTACAGCACACGCCACTACTTGTAGGATATCCGTTTATTTCTTTTCGAACTCCTTGTAAACTAAAGTTTTGTGGAAAGCTCTGCTATTGCCCATATAGAATTGAATTTTGAGGCCGGAGGCCTATGTTGTAAATTGTGTGCTTTAACATTGTGTGTGCGGCCGTTTAGGATTATTTATCGCTTGTTTTTAGGTATTTGTAATTTGGGAATGTCCATTTTTCATGGGAGATTCTACCGAAATTTTGGTTGAAGTTTCGACCTAATTTCTATTTAAACCAGGGGTGAAAGGGTTATGTTAGTAAGTGGGCCTATCATTGGGCAAATGCCGGACAAAAACAGGGTTTGTCAAGGATTCCAATGGGGGAATCTAGGGCGAGTCCTGTCAGAGACTCCGTTCTCTTCTTCCTCTCTAGGCCTCTTCAATGGAAAATCAGCTGACCTCATCACAATATCTTCCACCATGCCCAAACACAGAAGAAATGGAACTAAGAAAACCTAATAATTGGCTTTGTCGCTTTTCCTTGATGTGTTGTCCAAATGAAAACAAAAATTGTTTACAGTCTTTGTTGTTTGGTTATTGTAGCTTCCCATTGTTTTGTAGACTTATTATAGTGTGAACATTGATTTATACATGAGATTATGCAGGAGAGGCACATTCCTTGAAGATAGAGAAGATTCTATTTCAATGCAAGTCTGACTATCAAGATCTAATGGTCTTCAAGTATTTGACATTGGAGATTGATGGGTTATGAGAGGAAATAGAAAATTAGGTGAGAAGTCGACATTGGAGAAGAAGAAAAAGCAGAGATCTTGATGAACTGAGTTGGGTTTTTTCTAATTTAAGGAAGATGGTTTACCCCATCAATCTCATCCAAATTATCTCCAGAGCGATGGATCCAAGACCAGCGACACGCGAACCCATGTGGGTCCCTCGAGGAGGAATTGAAGATGTGGATGAGAGCTGTGGAGTGGAAGAGGAAGAAGAACATGAAAAGCATCATCGGCCATGGATTTGTATAGAGAAAGAGAGTGAGAGTTGGGGCTATATTTAAAGTCGAAATTGTCCTCTATTTTTGTTTCACGTGAGCTTCACGTAATATTATTGATGGAATTGTGCATGAAATGTTATAAAATCTAGGGCCCTTTAGTTTTAACCCATAAAAAACTTAACTAATTTGGAAGAAAGATAATTAATTTTGCTTAATTAATATAAAACCAAAGCCACCTAATTTTACCAAAAGGACATCCAACAACCCTAAAATTACTACATGTGCCATTGTGCTTAACTGTCAAATACAGTTTAAGAAGAAGGGTAGAATTGTCTTATCAGTTGTTATTTTTTACCTGACTCAACGAATCTGGGCATCTCTTTGGGCTAATCCAAAATAGTAGTTTTTTCCTAGGTATTAAAACTAAAACCAAAATATCCAATATCTTACAAACTAATTAATAAGTTAATTATGTCTAAAACCTAATTTTTCTAAATAATTATTACCTAAGTAATTAAGGAAAGTGTATTGCCCACTTCACCGAGAGAAACTCTCGTGTAACGCGGATAGCACTTTTTGCTATCCCCGTTATAGGTAAGTTTTTTTTCCACTTCACCCGCATTCCTCTCTTTTTTGTTTTATTTTAAGTTTTAAATTTAAATATACTTTAAACAAAGAGAAGATTATGAAGAATGAGGGCAGCGTTCAAAACTTTCTTAGAGCGGGGGGCAACACACTTTTGATGTGAAAAATAATAAGTAAAAGATGATATTAAATGCATGACAGTTAATTGGGCAAATGCTAATGTCATATTTAGTCTCAATATCTTAAATATATATGAAATTCATCAACAAACTTATGGAAGAAAAGACCACATAACATAAAATAACTCCCATTAATTTTCCATGATAAAATACCACATGAATCTTATACATCTAAATTCAGATCAGAAAATCAAAGAAGCCCTAGATTTCTCATATCAATGCTTGGTGCAATCAGTTGGCTTGAAGGACACACTTCTTTCCTCAAGGTCATAACCCACCAGGAAGTTCATCTGAGCCAAGTTCCCAAATATGGCCACATCACTAGATGGTATCATTGTGAAGCAAATCATATCATCATCCATTCTAGCAAATGTGTTCAACGCCTGCAACTTCACATCAGCACCTCCACTAAAATGGGCAGTTATAACAGGAACACCAATATCATCACTTTTGCTTTTAAAACAAAGGCTCAGGATCCCCCTGGGGTCACTAACCCGCTCGGCGTTGATTGCGGTCTCCAACGCCGACACCAAATCGTCATGAAATCCAGGTGGAAGGAGAGTCAATGTAGTTCCAGAGTCGATGATAATATTGCCCTCATTGGCAGCGACGGCAGCTTCCTCGCAATCTGGTGACTTTGTTTTGTAGGCCAACCTCTTCTCTCCAACACTAATGGCCTCAAGTGTGAGGTAGTAGAAAGTGTCAGGATTTTTGGCAACTAAAGGAGTTGAAACAGCGCCGCTACCCGAGACAATGCCTGCACTGCCAAAACTTATCTTGCTTGCTGCAGTGTTGGCTGTGGGCAACAAGCAATATGAAAATTTCCCTCCGTTGGTCAATTTCATGAGCTGAGAAACGAGGGAAAGGGGGCCGCCTCCGAGGCCAATCAAGCCAGACCCGGACTCGTCAAATGTGCCACCATTTTCATGTCCACAGCCGAACACAACTTTTGGAAGTAAAGTTGGGCGGCCGGAGGCAGATCCAAAGGTTAGGGTCTCAAGAGCTAGAGTCCCTCTAGTGAACGAACGGTCTCCGTATCGATAGCTGTACTCACACGTGTCGTGATCGCCGTTAATTAGGGTGCCACAGGCGGCTTCTTCGAGATAAGTGCAGGAACTGGACTGGCATGGGATTGAGTGGTACGTGGAGGATTTTTTAGGATCAAAGAGAGTCGGGTTTTGGTTGAAACACTGCTTGCATGGCTTGCATTGTGTCCAAATGAGATCGCTGCCGGTGTCAGCTATTCCCAGGACTTCTACTGGCGGCGTTCCAATCGAAACGTTCATGAGATATTCGCCCGCGCTTGGGATTATAATGGATTGGATATTTGGGGCGGCCAAAGAAGATGAGAGGGAAGTCATTGTTGGCTTTATAAAGTGATGGACACGTGTCACGGATCGACGGAAAGCGTTGTGGAGGCGATCAAGGTGGGACATGGAGGAATTGTACAAAGGAGAGAGAGGGGAGTCACGGTGGATGAGATCAGCAGTGAAGCCATGGCTGCTGGCTTGTGCGAGCAAAATGAAACATGCAAGTAGGGCAAGTGGAAAATATAACTTAGTGGAAGTAGGAGCAGCTGCCAATGCCATGATGGTGTTTGGTATGTAAAAGATTAAAGCTGAGATCGATGAAGAAAGTGTTGGCATTGCAGTAAGTATTTATAGGAGGAGTTAGAATTTTGAAAGGCAACGGTTTAGATATGTGAATTTAAAGATTGAAGTTCATCCAATATTCAATATAATTATACAGATGATGATACATTTTCTAGGCTACCGTTTAATAAGCTCATGAAACAAAAATGAATTAATTCCATAATTGATCAATTTAATTCAATTTTTTCTTGATTCTGTCTATCTGGATCTCCTGCCAGCTTAATATGTAACAGCTCTCCTTTCATATTCTGCACCTTGGGCTTTCTTTTTCTCTTGTGCCGTCGATGAACTTCAATATCGTATATTGGCTTTGGCGACGGCAAAAGAATGGATTTTCTACTTTTTGCTGTTTTAGTTTTTTCTCTAAATGATGAGGAATTTTATTCCATAGATATGAAAACATGAAAAAACCTTTACTCATGGTTATGAAATTGTATTCCTATGTTTGGTAAATGCATTATTGGGAATGCAATATTTAATGGCAGATCTAGGAATTTTTCTAGGGGTGCGCTAAATTTTATTTTTTTTTTGTTGGGGAGATCTTTTTTATAACTAGGAATGTTTGTGCTAATTAATATTATATGGTAGGATTATATATTTTTTATATAGAAATATGGTAGAATTTCAGTGGGTGAAAGAAAATAAAATCTTATTTGGGTGGCTAGGATAGGCCGAATTCTAAAAGATAAGTGAGCTAATATTTAATTGTAGTGGATTTTGTTGTACAATAAAGACTAAAGTACAAAACTAGCACTGGGCCAAAGCCCAGTTGAGCCCCTTTGTAAGTCCGCACTTGGCAGTATCTAACTTATGGGTATGAACTTCTCATCTAGGGGGGAACTTCATACCAAACATGGAAATGAAATGAGAGAAAATGAAAATTCCTAGTCCTTATTTCCCAAGGTTCCCAAACATGGGAATGAACATCTTACATTCCGTTCTCGTGGGATTAGACATGGGAATCCGCAAATCAAACGAGCCCTAAAATAATAACTAACATCAGTGGCACAGAATGAGCTGATTAAAATCACTATCAATTTCTAATAGCAAATAATCCAGAAATAATCATGAGTATTAGCACTAGCGGAATTAGGTAGAGGGCTACCATGGGCTCTAGCCCAAGTAGCTTTTTAAAAAATTATAATTCATTGCACAAATTATGCCCATTTCAACTTAGTTTTCTACAAGGCCATAACCATGATACAATGCTATGTACTTGTTGAGTTGTCATGTTGTTTGTGGTCTAAATGTCATTTTCTCTTGGCATTAATTCATTTGTTAGCAAGGTTGGTTTAGGCGCCAGAGTTTCATAGGTTAGTATCAAATCGGTTACTGATGCTCAACAGAGGCATTGGTGTGGGTTCCAAAATATCAATTAGGCCCGCCCATAAAGAGCCAAGAATAAACTCAGGCCTACATCACTTGAGGAAGTGCCTGGACCTTATCAGGCGCCTAGAGCCAACTTTCCCCAAGGTTGGCCAGGCTCAACTAAAATAAGGAAAGGGTGGCCGCCCATGCTCATGTAGAGACCACATATAGCTGCGTCGTGCTGAACTAGGCACTACGCTCTTAACTCCCAATAACACCAGAGGCAAGGTTCACCACCGCGCGGTGTTCTCAAGAGGAAATAAACACGCGCTAGGATCCCATCAACTATCCAATCCGGAAATGTCACGTCATCATAGGACAAATACTCCCATATCTAAAAAAGACGGAAATATTTTCTTTACTTCCCATATAAAGGGGAGTACTTTCTGTGAGAATATGAAGGTAAACAGTCTCACATTGAAAAATTAAGAAACTTAACAAGGACCTATAAAGAATTGAGTTACTCCTCCTATTGCCAATTGGTTTTGGGGTGGAACATCAACTTCCTTCATGATATCAGAGCCAGGTTAGCCCACGTGTTAAAGCCCAACGGCCACACGTGTTCCACGTCACCCAATATGTATTGTCCACGTGTTAAGCTTAAAAATTCGCCACATATGCGGGAGCGTGTGAGAATGTGAAAATAAAGAGTCTCACATTGGAAAGTAAAGAAACCTAGCAATTACCCTTGCATGCCTTTTGACTAAAGGTTTGGACGCATTTTGATTGGTGGTGCAAAAACCAAGCATCAACAATTGGATTGTAAACTTGTTCTTGATTAGTACAAAAGAATTCTCCAACTTGTTCTTGATTAACGAACAATGTTTGAGAGATTATAAATAAAGAATTCCTTAATTTGTTATGTGGCGGATTTTTGCTACTCCAACTTGTGTTTTCTTATATATTTGTTTTGTCATCTATTACAGATACAGACATATTACATGGATATATAAAATCGAAGAAAACTACATGCGTATTTTCTTGTTTTCGACTTTGTTGAATGAATAAAGAGATTGAAGTAAAAATGGTTTGTACCAAAATAAAATTGTAGTCGCTTATTTTGTACCTGTAATTTAATCTTTGATTACTTTGCGTGGTTAATACACTCAACTAGACCAAGCTCACAACATTTTATGAACTTTTCTCTTTTGATTTGTGCTCATTTTTTGGACATGTTCTAACAACCTTATCAAAACATATAGCAAACCGCATAGGAAACTAATTCTCAAAATGACGATAAAAGTTGAAATGATCTTCATCAGCCGATGTGGGTGCAAGAACATGAGAGGCAAGTGAAGGAGAATAAGAGCGAAAATGAACATCTTCTCTCAATACAACTTGGTTAAAAACCATCCACCCTAATACCAAAACTAGAAAAGCTATACAATGATTTGCCTCCATTGATTTTACACTTTTTTTTATAATAAAAAAAAAATTATGGTTAATGCTAGTTGTCTTAAAGATTAATATATACTATAAGGTTCTTAAGCTATGTAACCTTTGATACACTTTAATGGCCTCAAATTTATGGAGTTCATAGTAACGTGAGAGCGTGTCAATTGGTTTTACCTTTTTTGCTTTTTTTAAGTTTTATTATTTTAGAATTAAACAAGAGTAAATTGGTATAGTTGTGAACAATGAAAATATGAACATCTTCTAATTATGTTATCATTTACCAATCGGGTGTTAGTTGAATTGGCCCAAGATTTTAGTGTGCTCCCTAGTGGTCTTAGGTTCAAGTCCCAATGGTACCTGTATATATGGGTTTTCCCCTCTCCCTTCTTAACTTTGAGAAAAAAACAAAAAAAATTATGTTTTTCATTTTATAATATTTTTAATATAAAAATTATTAATTTATCATATTATCCTAATTTAAATTATGAATTTGTTTCTTCTTATTTTCAATAACTAAGAACATTTTGTAGTATTTTTCATATATCAATCATTCTTACTAATATTATACCTAGTACTAACACTAGAAACTCTAAGCTTTGAAAATTAGTGGGCACAACAACCTTCTAAATATTCCTTCCTTGGAGTTGTTTTCTTGTTATATTTGATCTTCTTCAGTCATAGGGCTAAATGTAGTTTAGGTTTAGTGCTATGATTTTAGTCCTTCAAAATATTAATTTTTTAAAGAATAGTGTAGGGCTAAATTTTTCTATCTCCATTCATGCATGGCTATATTTTAAGGCCCTTCATATTTTATTATTTTGAGAAAAATTATAATACAACACTCATACATTCCACTACTATGTACTTTGGAAGTATTTATAGGCATATTTTAGTTTTTGTTTTTAATTTGTTATTTTTTTAAAAGCCAAAAACGGCAATTTTGGGAAAAAAAAAAGTGCTACATTTCAAAAGGTTTTATATATATATATATATATATATAGTTTAAAAATGAATTTAAATACATTTAAAAGGTTCAAAGGAAAAAAACAACGGCTAGTTGACATTAGCTCGTTTTTAATATCAACTTTTGTTACACAGTTGCACAAGATGTTCCCTTGCTCACTCCTACGCGTGATTCTTTCTCTTCTTGGGCAGACATGCTCTAAGCCCACCAAGAAATTTGGTCTGGTCTACAAATGGCTTAGGACTGGCTAAAATGCTAAATGTGGCCCCTAAAATTTATTTATTTATTTTTTTTTTAGGCACATAAGAGCATCTACAATCATGCTCTTTATTTTTTAGTTAAAATTTAGCTAAAAACACACCAAAGTTATTTTAGGAGCTCTCTATAAAATTTCAACTTCAATTATACTCTCTCTAGTTTAAGGAGTCATAAATGCTAGAATTATATTTTAATTCAACATAAATGGTCCATCTCTATGAAAAAATAATATGAAAATAGACTATTGATTTAAAGGTTTTAAAATATTAATTAAATAGGTAGGGAGCCACTATGAGTTCATTCTCTCTACTCATATTTAGGAGCTCCTAGAGGTCTCCCTATTTTAAGAGCTGGATAGGGAGTATGGTTGGAGGTGGGTTTCTTACTTCCTCCCTAAATTTTATCTAAGGAGATGGTTTAGGGAGTTCATTATGGATGCTCTAACTAGATATGAGTTTCACTTGTTTTGAGGACTACATATGGCCCACGGCCATCGCTGGAGATGGCTTTAGAGGTTCTTGTCATGACTTTCTTTGTTAATTCGTGGTGGTTGTTCTATGTTTCATTCATGTGAATTTCAGTGATTGTTTTCGCCATTATGGATGGAACGGGGTTCAGCTTGCTGCTTTCTTCCTATGATTTGCTCCCTGCTTTCTCTTCGCTTTCTATAGTGCCAATTGATGACAGGCTCTTGCTTAAAAATTTTGAATCTTCAAGTTTTAGCAAGCTTTTGTAGTTATTCTTATTTTCTGCTTGGATTGTGGGATGGGATCCATTGCCCTGCGGCATGTTACCTGTACAGGAATTCTATAGTGATTGGATCCATTGCCCTGGGGCATGATTCGTTACCTGTATTATGTCCCATTTGGGCTTTCTTTTCTAATTCTAAGTGAGGCCATTGGATGTATAATGTATATGCTCTTAGGAATAGGTTTAATAATTTAATTTATACTTGTTTGTACTATTCTTATTTTAATAATAATCATTCCTGATTGCATATGTGGGTTATGCCGGTTGACTAGAAAAGTGAGTCCGTCCATTTGCACCCAAGGTTCCTATTTGGGCGCACTTGCAACATTAAAATGAAAATTTAGCGTTCACATCCCTCAAGGTATAGACATGTGAGTTCATTGCCAAATAACTCATTCTAGATGAGGGCAGTTTTCGTGGACATCTAATCAGTACAGAATACAGATACATGTACTGTGACTTAGCAAATGGAAAATTAGCTTCTCTTCTGCCGGCACCACATTAACTATTTATTCAGTTTCCAGTTCAGACATTTTTGGGAGATCCTGTTTGAACAACCATACTTGGACGGCCAATTTCCAGTTTTACAATTTATGACGTTTGAGCTTTTTCAGCATTTTATTAAGGACATTCCATGATCGATAAAGCAGCCATCAATTTGGAATATTAGCAAACACCTTATGAGCAAAATGCCAACACAAAATCACAATACTTGCAATTTATTCATCAGCTAAAGCGAATCAAGTAAACTCCAGAGACCAATTTGATCCAACTGCTGATTATAAGTTTCTAAACTACTTCAAAACATCACCCTTTACAATATATGATCTTTTTATGTATAATATACGAGATGAAGTCGCAGAGAAAACGAAACATATTTGATATGCTAATAATTTGTTTCCATGAAAACCAAAGTTACCGTTGTATTAAGAACTCTAATCATCACTAAGTTCGTCTTCAATGCCAGTCACAGTCATCCTAGCAGACGCCTGCTTAGCCCACTTCACAATTTTCTCAGC
Source organism: Prunus dulcis (assembly GCF_902201215.1). NCBI lineage: Eukaryota > Viridiplantae > Streptophyta > Magnoliopsida > Rosales > Rosaceae > Prunus > Prunus dulcis. Next base: position 1,549,846 of record NC_047654.1, on the reverse strand, counting down.
CTCTTTGCAAACCTTCTCTTCCTCCTTCAATGCCTTCTTCAGCTTCCTCGTTTGCTCCTTCTTTGAAAACCTTCCCAGATCCGTTAAAAGCTCGTCGTTGTCGATGAAATTCAGACCAACCCGAAATTCACTTGCCCCGTTTTCTTTACTCTTTGTGTGAGAAGCCCTCTTTGTCTTTGGGGAACACCAGAAGCAACCCGATTTTCTTGGCGGCGATGGGGAATCCATCAAAGAGTTACAAGAATCAAATGGAGAAGAAATTGATCGAGATTTTGATTTGGGTTTCGGACGGCGCTTATTATCTGGGTTCTGTTTGGATGGTGAGAAAATTGCGCTTTCCGGAGAGGAGTTCGAAGAATTCGAAGGAGATGAAACTGACCCATGTTTCGGTTTCACCTTTGAACCTTTTTTCCCCTTTCTTACTGAAAATTCCGAGGGATTCAAAGGAGATGAGACAGACCCAGATACTGATTTGGGATCGGAACCCATTTTCTCATCTGGGTTCTGTTTAGACGGTGAGAAAATCTCAGAGTCTTCATCTGAAACTGGCTCTGCCTTACCTTCAATCGAGCTGCGGCGAGCTGAACCACTTACTGGAGCTGTGTTTTTGTGCTTAGTGACTGGGAACGATTTGAGTTTCCGAAAGCGGCATTCGAGCTCTGTGGGGAGTTCAGAATCGGTGAAACCAGAGCAGTTGATGGCAGAAACTTGCTCAAGAACACAGAGCTCTTGTGCTTGAGATATAAGTTCTTCTACAGCTGATTCGTCGGTATCAGAGAGGTAGGAGAAATCCGCCATTGTTGGCTCTGAGGAAGCTTTCACTGCTTAGCAGAAAAAACAAAGGGCTAACGGCTAATAGGGAGCTTGCTCACGCTTTCGGCATTTTGTGGTTACACTTTCAACAAGTGGGTCGCACTTTCGTTCTTTCTGTGGGCCCACTGAGATTTCTACTCCCATCTTCGGCTCCAGTGGGCCCCCAAATCAAGACAAAGTTCCTATCCCAATAGTCAATAGACGACCGCGCCATCTTCCAGACGCACTGCAGATGTTCATATGTTGGCCTAATTTGCGGTTCAATGAGAGCCGTCAAATTGATATGAATGGCTAAACATTATAGGCCATTGTTACGCCTCATCCAACTGGACTGAGTTAAATAACACTCGAAATCTTTATTTAGTAAAAGACGAGACTAACTTAAATGAGACTATATAGTTCAATAGTGAAAAAAACTCCTCACTCGCTTGTCTAATACAGTGAGTCTAAAAAGTGGTTCGCTAAATAACACGCTCGCTAAATAGAATACGTGAGTTCAACGCCTCACTTTAAAAAATATCAAAATTTTTATTTGTTTTCTTTTAATTATTGTTTTAAATCCTTGAATGGGTTTTTTTGGTAGCATTTATTTATTTTAGATAAAAATCCTGAAAATATTACAATAATATTTTTGATATTGCATTTGGAAAATCAAACTATAGGAATTTATAAATGTTTGATATTTTTTTGATATTGAAACAAGTTTAATAAATCATGATGTGATGCTTTCTTTATAACAAGCAATTTTTACCTTGTCAAATTATATTGTTCAGTTTGAAGTCAAAATTCAAATATACAAAAATAATACATATCTATATATATAATTTTTTTAATTATTGTTTTACTTGATCCCTGAAAAACATAGAATTATATAGAGTGAGCTTAGCTCTTTTAACAATGTTTCGACCAACTAAGATTAATCTTGAGAAGCCAAAAAATAAATATCATAATTTTATTTTTCATTAAAAAAACTGAATTTTATTTGTTTTCTTTTTATTATCGTTTTGAATCTTTTTATTTTTGCCAGATATTGCTATAAATCTTTGAATTGGGTTTCTTTGTAGCATTTATTTATCTTTTAGGTCAAAAAAACCCAATTAAATTTAAATATTATAAGAATTATTTTTTAGTCCGACACAGAACCAAACATAGGTCTTCACTATTTTTAGAATCCAGCTTCTTAGTCTAATGCATCACCAAACGTAGGTCAGTACTTAATCCAGCTTATGCCAATCTGAGCTAATCTGAGACAGTCTCAGGATTTAGTCCAGTTCATGACAGTCTGTCGTACCAAACGACCCCTTATTAGTTTGGATAGAGATTGCACCTTTTCCTTTTCTCTCCACCAATGCTCCATTTCCCAGTTTTACTTGGGATTTATGAACTTGTCTATATTGGAGAAGATGCTTTCATCTCCAATCATGTGGTTACTACAGCCGCTATCAATATACCATTTTTTGTTGTTTCCTTCTGATGTGGCTTGAGCAGCATAAAACACATGCTCAATTTTCTTACTTTCTTTTAAGTAATTGGCTTGATAGTTCTTAGTCTGACACTCTTTTTCTATGTGCCCAAATTTTTTACAATTTCGACATCTGGGCTTGCCACGGAACAAACAATATTTTCCTAGGTGGTTCGTATTTTTACACACCTTGCAAGGACGATAGTTTTTCCTCTCTTTCAATTCTTTTTTTATTTTCCTAATAAGATTGGATTTATAGTCTTCTCCTCTAGAACTTTCTCCAAAAAAAATTTCCCCTTCTTTAGTATTGTGAGACCTTAAATTAAGTTTTGATTGAATTTTCATTTCGCCTACTCAATCTTTTATCATGCTTCAAGAGAGCCCATTAGTTCTATCACAGAAGAGTTAAATCTTTTGTCTGTTCAATGATAGTAACTAAAGGATCATACTAATCAAGAAGACTTATAAGTTATTACCTGTATAAAGATTTTAGCACTTTCACATTTAATAATGTATTATACACGTACGCACGTATTTCTCATGTTTAATACACTTATTTTTTACAAAAATTTTAATAAGACACAAAATTCCCGTATTGTACACATAATTCTAATATATTATTGAATAAAAATAATATGTATTTTAAAAAATCTCTGTTTTTCCCAAATTGCTTTTTTAAAAATAGTATACCCGTGCGGCTGTACTCGTTTAAATTTTTTTTAAATATAAATAGTATAGCCGACCGGCTGTAACTGTTTGACACGTGGCGCATAGACTATGGGCTTTTGTATAAAGAGTATAGCCACTTGGTTATACAAGATTCTTACTCAATTTTCTTTAAAAAATAGTATTGCCGTGCGGCAATACTCCCTTTTCCCAATTTTTTTAAAAAACACGTGGCACCTATGCTTTATGCGCGTTCCTTTTTTAATATATAAATAGCATAGCCGTGCGGCTATAATATTTAAAAAGAAATTTTAATCTAGGACATTTTTTTTTCTTTTTCAAATATAAAAGAATTAGTTTCTTTAGTTTTGTATTTTGGCCTTCTTCTTTAACTAAACATATGTAATTGAGCAATATCTTAGCCTCTTTCAATTACTTTAATTACTATTTAATATAAAAAACTAAAGAAAAATCCACCAAATAATTAATTTCTACTTATTAAGTCTTTTGTGAAATCATTTGGGTGTCTTAATTAAATTTCTCGACAACCCAAGAGCCCTATCCTTTATTATTAGGTCACTACTCGAGTATCTATTGTCCCTTTTTGATTTTTTACTTTTCCAAAGTTATTACCCGTATAAAGATTTTAGCACTTTCACGTTTAATAATATATTATACACATACGCACGTATTTCTCTTGTTTAATACACTTGTTTTTTTTACAAAAATTTCAATAAGACACAAAATTCACGTATTATACACATAATTCTAACATATTATTGAATAAAAATAATATGTATTTAAAAAATAGTGTTTTAGAAAATAGTATAGCTGCGGCTATGCTCGTTTTTAAAAATTTTCAAATATAAATAGTACACTGCCCGGCTGTACCTGTTTGACATGTGGCGCATAGGCTATGGGCGGGTGTATAAATAGTACAGCTGCACGGCTTTACTAGAATATTCCTTAATTTTCAATTTAAAGGCTATACTCCCTTTCCCCATTTTTTTTTTTTTTTACACGTGGCACCATTGCTTTGTGCGCGACCGTTTTTTAATATATGAACAGTGTAGCCGTGCGGCTATACTCCCTTTCCCCAATTTTTTTTAAAAAATACGTGGCACCTGTGCGGTGCGACTATACAATTCAAAAGAAGATTTAATCTGGTACAGTTTTTTTTTTTTTCACTTTTAAATATAAAAGAATTAGTTTCTTGAGTTTTGTTTTTTGGCCTTCTTCTTTAATTAAACATATGCAATTGAGCAATATCTTAACCTTTTTCAATTACTTTAATTACTATTTAATATATAAAAATTAAAGAAAAAGTCCACCAAATAATTCATTTATACTTGTTGAGTCTTTTGTCAAATCGTTTGAGTGTCTTAATTAAATTTCTCCATAGCCCAAGAGCCCTATCCGGTATTATTATGCCATTACTCGAGTATCTATTGTCCATTTTTGATTTTTTTACTTTTCCAAAGTTATTACCCGTATAAAGATTTTCGCACTTTCACATTTAACAATGTATTATACACGTACGCATGTATTTCTCATGTTTAATACACTTGTTTTTTACAAAAATTTCAATAAGACACAAAAGTCACGTATTATGCACATAATTCTAACATATTATTGAGTAAAAATAATATGTATTTAAAAAATAGTGTTTTAAAAAATAGTATAGCCGCGCGGCTATACTCGTTTTTAAAAATTTTCAATTATAAATAGTACAGCCGACTGGCTGTACCTGTTCGACACGTGGCGCATAGGCAATGGGCGGGTGTATGAATAGTACAGCCGCCCGGCTATACTAGATTCTTCATTAATTTTCTATTTAAAAATAGTATAGCCGCACGGCTATACTCCCTTTCCCCCATTTTTTTTTTTAAAACACGTGGCACCTGTGCTTTGTGCTTGTCCTTTTTTAAATATATAAATAGTATAGCCGTGCGGCTATACTCCCCATTTTTTTTTTAAAAAACACGTGGCACCTTTGTGCTTGTCCTTTTTTAAATATATAAAATAGTATAGCCGTGCGGCTATACTATTCCAGAAGAAGATTTAATCTGGTACAGTTTTTTTTTTTTTTTTTCACTTTTAAATATAAAAGAATTAGTTCCTTGAGTTTTGTTTTTTGGCCCTCTTCTTTAATTAAACATATGCAATTGAGCAATATCTTAGCCTTTTTCAATTACTTTAATTACTATTTGATATAAAAAAAAATTAAAGAAAAAGTCCACCAAATAATTAATTTTTACTTGTTAAGTCTTTTGTGAAATCCTTTGGGTGTCTTAATTAAATTTCTCCATAGCCCAAGAGCCCTATCCGTTATTATTATGCCATTACTCGAGTATCTATTGTCCCTTTTTAATTCTTTTACTTTTCCAAAGTTATTACCCGTATAAAGATTTTCGCACTTTCACGTTTAACAATGTATTATACACGTACGCACGTATTTATCATGTTTAATACACTTGTTTTTTACAAAAAATTTCAATAAGACACAAAAGTCACGTATTATGCACTTAATTCTAACATATTATTGAGTAAAAATAATATGTATTTAAAAAATAGTGTTTTAAAAAATAGTATAGCCGCGCGGCTATACTCGTTTTTAAAAATTTTCAATTATAAATAGTACAGCCGACTGGCTGTACCTGTTCGACACGTGGCGCATAGGCAATGGGCGGGTGTATGAATAGTACAGCCGCCCGACTATACTAGATTCTTCATTAATTTTCTATTTAAAAATAGTATAGCCGCACGGCTATACTCCCTTTCCCCCATTTTTTTTTAAAAACACGTGGCACCTGTGCTTTGTGCTTGTCCTTTTTTAAATATATAAATAGTATAGACGTGCGGCTATACTCCCCATTTTTTTTAAAAAAACACGTGGCACCTTTGTGCTTGTCCTTTTTTAAATATATAAAATAGTATAGCCGTGCGGCTATACTATTCCAGAAGAAGATTTAATTTGGTACAGTTTTTTTTTTTTTTTTTTTTCACTTTTAAATATAAAAGAATTAGTTCCTTGAGTTTTGTTTTTTGGCCCTCTTCTTAATTAAACATATGCAATTGAGCAATATCTTAGCCTTTTTCAATTACTTTAATTACTATTTGATATAAAAAAAAATTAAAGAAAAAGTCCACCAAATAATTAATTTTTACTTGTTAAGTCTTTTGAGAAATCCTTTGGGTGTCTTAATTAAATTTCTCCATAGCCCAAGAGCCCTATCCGTTATTATTATGCCATTACTCGAATATCTATTGTCCCTTTTTAATTCTTTTACTTTTCCAAATTTATTACCCGTATAAAGATTTTCGCACTTTCACGGTTAACAATGTATTATACACGTACGCACTTATTTATCATGTTTAATACACTTGTTTTTTACAAAAATT
>NC_047654.1:1470292-1543493 GCF_902201215.1 Prunus dulcis | reverse complement strand
ATTAAATTTCAAATTATTTGGGATATCTTCTTGATGCATGTGTGGTTTGATTTGGTTTGTGGTTTAGTTTGTAAATTTCGTTAAATTAATAAAAGTGATTCCTTATGTAGTATAATCAACAAGGAAATTATTTTGTCAAATTAATAAATGAGATTCCTTAGGTATAATCAATAAGAAATTTTTTAGTAAGCCCCTTTCAATAAGAAAGATTTCAAAAAAAAAATTTAATATAGAATGGAAAATATTTGAATTTTAAATTTTACCTAACTAAATAGGTATTGTTCCCAAAATTCCATTACAATGAGATTTTAGGTAGGGAAAAACACAAACTTACCATAACTATACAACCACTCCATGATCATCATGGCCGCTGATGTCGTTGATCAATGCTTATTACCAATGAAACGATTTTCACAGCACAGTAATACCAAATTAGCTTTTAGTATAAAATTATATCTCTTTATTTTATTGATTTTTTGTGTATAGTAGATTCCAAATTCTTACGATTTTCAATTGTTCTTGCAAATAAAACATATATCTTCAAGATAAGGAAAAAGACTTTGAAATGCATTTGTTTTGATCTAGTTAACTTCTTAAGAATACTAAGTATGAAAGTTTTTGGATGTGAAAATCACACTGCCACATGAAGCTAATTCAACTATTATAATATTAGAATTGACATTTTATGAACCATAGGGTTGACAATATTAGAGCAATTCCGTTGCCCAGGCAAGGGGGGCCTAGGCCCAAAAAGTGTTTCAGGGCAATTGGTGGGCACCACAAGCCTGGGCTGTTGCCTGGGTTGCTGACATCAGCAAAGAAATTTTTTTATAAAAAAAATCTAAAAAAATACTAAAAATTTTAGAATTTTTTTAAAATAAATATTTAGTCATATTCTTCACTTCCCACACCAAAACTCTATATAAATTTCTCTCCTCATATCTCATGTGAATAGTGGTTGCCCTTAAGTTGCCATGGCAATAGGTGGAAACATCACAAGCTTTTAGAATAGTAACAGCCTTTGCCTTGCCCTTGCCCTTTACCATGACAAATGGGTGGAAGTGCTCTTAGTGTGACATGAATTTGGATAGCTGAGACCACTAATCTGCAAGTTAAGGCTCTTTTTCATTGGGCTAGATCCCATTGATGATGAGTGTTCAATTCTAACAATCTATATAATTTGAAATTGTTGTGGGAGAGAAGCACAAGTAGTGGAGTAAAGGTGTTGAAGGGTGGGATATCAACTTGGTATAAAATGGGTTATTTGATGCAGCGGAAGTTTGTGCAAAACGAAAAGATATACGTTGGATCACCAATAGTGTTAACAAAACTTGGGAGGCCATACATTTCATTGGATAAGCTCAAGTTAGTCATCATTAGGTAAATGCGTGCGTAGAGGAAACAAGTACAATACAATAAAGACAGAAAACATAAACAAAGAAAAAAAGAAAAAGAAGAAGAAGAAGAGGATACGCTTGCAAGGCTGACCTGAAAAATAAAAAGAAAGAATCAGCAGCCTTGTCTTCATTATATATTTCTCATAATCAAATGCACAACCTAGCTCAGCTTGGTTTTTGTATTTTCAGGTGGAAAAGGCGCAGGGCCGTTGGACTTGTTCGAGTTCACATATAACTATATATATAATCTCTAATTAACTGCTATTGACAATAGGCTTACGTTTACGGTTGTTTAATGGAGTAGGAAGATGGACGACTCTCTTATCCTATATACATCACTCACCACTATGTATTTTAATTAAATAATTCCCTTTTTCTAATGCACAAATTATATTCGGAGATTTAAATGGAATACAAGATAAAGCGAATATGAAACTATTTGAGTGTGAGTGACGAGTTTATATTTTTATTTTATCAATCGAGATGAGTGATTAGAATTTAGTAACTCTTCTTTTAACATTGAAAAAAGAACTATTATTAGACTAAAAACGGGTAAACATGTCTTACATAAAATATGTGGTCATGTAGCATGTAAATATGAAACATATATATTTAACATTTACTTTTCTATAAAGTTAAAAAAAGATTTACTTCAGTACAGGAATATCTTCTCACGTTTCGCATGAAGACACTACGTTGAAGACAAAATGACAACCAAAGATAACGTTAAAGAAGCAGATTTATATTGCATACGAAATATACATACGCCATTTAGTAGAGTGGTTAGAGCAGTTGAAGAAAGACTGCCTCCTTCTTTCTCTCTTTAGCTTTTAAAATAAGAAACCATGTTTGTTCGGGTATTAATTCTTGTATCCAATGCCAACCCACTACCCAATTCTCCAACCCCTCTTTCCCTAATTCATCTCTCTCCTCCAATAATGAGGCAGCAGCACTCAAAGCCTTGGAGACCCTTCACAGCAAACTGCTGTTCAGCTGAAGATCAAACCATCTTTGGCAACTTCAGCAGGTGCAGGCCATCTAGGTCAGATTTTTCCAAGGAAGTCGCTCAGTTACCGTCTTTTCGAAGGTTGTCTTTCTCCGATCTCAGCCGTTCTTCGTCGTTGCGCATCAACGACGATCTTGCGCAATCTTTCGGGTCTGACTTGTACGATTTTCAACTGAGTGAGCTGCGTCGTGTGACTCAGAATTTTTCGGTGAATTTTTTGCTTGGAGAAGGCGGGTTTGGAACTGTGCATAAGGGCTACGTTGATGAGAATTTGAGGCAGGGTTTGAAGGCTCAGGCTGTTGCTGTTAAGCTCCTGGACATTGAAGGCCTGCAAGGACACCGCGAATGGCTTGTAAGGATTTTTTTAAAATTTTAATCTTATTATTTTCTGTCATGACGGGTTTATTTTCGATGCTAACTAGTTTCTAATTAAATACTAAATAATGGGATTATTATTATTATTGTTACTATTATTATAAAAATGAGTTTGGACGAACTTTTGTAATTAGATTATATTTTGATTTTACTAACTTTCGACCTATTATAAAAAAAAAAAAAAAAACAACAACCAAACACGTGCTAGTATGCGGTGGAGACACTCTTAAGTCAGGGAGGAATGGCTTTGACTCTCTCCTCATCTTTTTGACCTCTCTCCTCAACTACACCAATGGCCCCTCTAAATTAAGTTTTAATATTTTTAATTTTTTATAGAAACGATAGTCTAATTCTTCTGACTTAATTTAAATTATAGAGAGGAAAACTCAAACTTGGGTGCAAGGGGATCCTTGCTCTTATAGTAAGTGAAAGCTCTCTCGAAAAGAGCATGAACAGAAGGAAAGTTTTTTCTTTCTTCCTGTCTCTAGCATCTAACAATCTAAAGGGAATGTCACTTCTCTCTCGAAAAGAGCATGAGCGGAAGGAAAATTCTTCCTTCCTATCTGTCTTTAGCATCTAACAACCTAAAGGGAAGGTCACTTCTCTAACCAACTGAACAAACTCACATTTGCTAAATCAAGTTAAACATTAATATGAGCTTAGAAATATTTTACTCTAATATCTAACGTTTGCCTAGTTATATTTTTGTTGTATTAGTATTTGCTATTTCATCCCCTAGCTCGTGTCCAGTGACATTTGCCAAAAACTCAAAAAGAAGTTTTCAAAGTTAAGTTGGGTTGGTTTTTTTGACACCATTGCGCAAAGTGACCGGTCAATTTGACAATTTCTGTACACTCCAGTTTCGGAAATATTGCAAATTTTTTTTTTATAACCCATCTAAAAGCAAAACACGCACAAGAATGTTGGAAGATTGACCAATTTATTCATAATTGCTTGCTTCTTGCAGGCAGAGGTGATATTTCTGGGACAGCTGAGGCACCCCCACTTGGTGAAATTAATTGGCTACTGTTGCGAGGACGAGGAAAGGCTTCTTGTTTATGAGTTCATGCCCAGAGGCAGCTTAGAGAATCACTTATTCAAAAGTGCGTAGATTAGATAGAGCAATTTTTTGCTTTTTTCGGTAGCTGCATGCTTCTAATTATCTAATATGAGTGCAGGGCTTTCAATATCATTGCCATGGTCTACAAGACTAAAGATTGCAATAGGAGCAGCCAAAGGCCTTGCCTTCTTGCATGGGGCTGAGAAACCTGTCATATATCGGGATTTAAAAACTTCAAATGTCTTGCTAGATTCCGTATCTCTCTCTCTCTCTCTCTCTCTCTCTCTCTCTCTCTCTCTCTCTCTCTCTCTCTCTATTACATATATATATATATAGCTCCTTCCCTTTCAATCTATCCTACTTTGCATTTCCAGAAATTTAACTATAATTACATGCCCCCGTCAATCTGCGTTGGTAGGATTTCACAGCAAAACTGTCGGATTTTGGACTTGCAAAGATGGGACCTGAAGGATCAGAAACGCATGTCACAACAAGAGTAATGGGTACCTATGGATATGCTGCTCCTGAATACGTCTCAACAGGTAGCTAGCATTTAAGTCAAAGACAACGCCGCAAACTAACAACCTTTTCTTTGACAACATTTTTGTTCACTACCACCATGTTAATTGTCTTTGGATCAGTTTAAGTTTTGACATTGATATAACCGATAGAGTAATCACACTAATACAACGACAATTAACATGGTGGTAATGCTCACGATCAACTGCTGACAGAGTATGTTAAAACTCGGTTTCCACAATATACATGGTTCATTTTTCAATTGTATGTGTTTATATCAAGTGCAACATAATAGATTTTGAGAAGAAAAAAAAAAGTTGGGCTATTAAGTATTTCCCTTCAAGTAAAAAAATTTGATGATTTACAGAAACAAAAAATGATGGTTAAATCTAATGCATTTACATTTGAATGACATTGTTTCAGGGCAATTGACAACAAAATGTGATATTTACAGCTTTGGGGTAGTGCTACTTGAATTGCTAACAGGAAGAAGAGCAGTGGACAAATCGAGACCAAAGAGTGAGCAAAATCTGATTGATTGGGCAAAACCATACCTGTCTAGCACGCGGAGGTTACGCTATGTTATGGATCCAAGGCTTTCCGGCCAATATTCTGTTAAGGGAGCAAAGGAGATTGCCCATCTGGCATTACAATGCATAAGTTTGAGCCCCAAGGACAGGCCTAGAATGCCAGCCATTATCGAAACTCTTGAAAGCTTGCAGTTTTTAAAGGACATGGCTGTCACTTGTGGGCATTGGCCGGCATCACAAAAATCTAGTAGAAATGGGGTTTTTGCTAAAGCTAAAAATGATGGTAAAGTTGAGAGTATCAGGAAATCTTCTCCAGCTGCAGCTGCAAATCAGAAATAATCTTGAAGATATCTCGAATGAAATCTATATATGTCAAGTGTAATATGGAAAGTGTGCCAAAATTGTAAGTTGAAAAGATGCATTTGAAATCCGAGGCATGTCAAGGTGCCAATGTAAAAACATAAATGGGATTAGGATCATTGTATCCTTACGGAGGTTTTGAAATGTCAACCATGTACTTAAAAAAGAGCTCAAGAGCATAGGGTTCGTAACTCATGAAGTGGTTAACAGTATTTTGCACTGGAGGTTTTAAGTTCGATTAGGGACGGACTCATTCACAGACAGCCCAGGTGTCTTTATTTTTTTAGCCTATAGTAGTACCCCTAGCTCACCCAAGCTAACCCCACACACCCTCTTGCGTAGAAAACATTCCTTAGCCAACCCCTACCAGCACTGTCACATTTCAGATCGGTTCTGCCGTAGCACGATATTTTTCGCTTTAGGCCCCCATGTCCTTGTTCTTATCTATTTTTTCAAGAGCTGCTGCTGTTTTGTTTTTCTAAAGCATTCAGCATGCATGTGTTCATAAATAAATAAATTTAAAAAAAAGAAAAAAAAAAGAAGCAGCATGCCTCAACAAAACGACGCGGTTTGTTTGAAAAAATTGGAAGCGTATTAAGTTTTGTGCCGTCACTCTTTCCCTTACTTTCCGGTTTGTAGATGCATACAAACACAAAAAAAAGAAACAAGCACTACCCAATCACCCAAATGCCTTAAACAAATCCAAATTTTAAGACCAAATTAAACAATTGATCATCCATTTCAAGACCTTTGACGACCCAATCATTCTTCCCACCTTTCTCCGCGAAGTGAATCTTTGCTTCATCATCATACTTCTTAATTTGATCTACTTGATATCTTTTTATCACTGTAAATAGTCGTATAGAATATGCTACAATAAAAGATCATCAGCTAGTCCAAGTGTCGAACACCTTAGCTACTCCCTCTTAGCTCCGTAAATTCTCCAAGAAATTCAATTTTTATGACAATTTCTTCATCGGGGTAGTTTTATTATACTTCTAGATTAGAAATTCGCAGCTTGTCTGTGTTTGTGTTTGATTTCCATCAATGGCGGCTGTGAGATCATCATCTTCATTGGTATCAAACCCAGTTTATGATCAATGTTCTGACCAAGGAAGCAGGAACAAATCTGAGCCGTTAATTCCTGGGTTACCAGACGACATTGCCGAGTTCTGCCTTCATTACCTCCCCTCCCCTACCCCTACCAAGCTCTGGTGCGTTCAGTCTCTGCTTCGTGGAACAGAGCCATCACAGACTCAGAGACAAGCTGGGACTTTCATCGAGCACCTGGTGTGCACATAAGGGGTCGCTCTGCAGCGGTCCAAGGGGTCGTCCATGGAGTCCACAACCAAATTTCAGGCATTCCAAGGGGTCTCTTGTCTGATATGGAACTTCAAATCTTGAAGCTTCAGGTGAAATTGAAAAGAATCAGGGCAAAGGAATAAGACATTCAAGTGAGCCGGAGCTCTGAATTGAAGGCGGCATGGAAACTTCAGAAACAGCTTAGCTCTGCTCAACCTGGCTTGGAGGAAGCTGAAACTACCGTCCTCATGGGTTCCAAACTGAAATTTGATGTATTTGCCAAATGCCAATACTTGAAAGGCATATTATCCAGTCTATCTCTACAATTGAAAACCTTAAATTGGTCGGCATTATTCTGATAAGGAATACAAGATACAATTCTCAGTTTTTTGGAACTCCGTCCATTTACTCATAACTCTTTACATGACAAACCATTCGTTCGTTAGCCTTGAGTATTTGTTTGTTTCCTAGATTCTCTAGTTTTCCAATTACCAGTAGGATTTCTACTTTTCCAGATTTCCATATTTCTAGTTTGAAGTTTCCTATTTTAGCAAGGAATTTTTATCCTAGTACTTCTAGGTTTTAGTTTGCTATAAATAACCAAAAACGACTCCAAATTGAAATATTATATTGATTGGATAGTACCAGTTGTCTACAATCTGTGAACTAACAGTTGGAATTTCACCTAACCGTAAAAATCCAGTAACAAATTAGATCTCCCATCTTCATTCTTTTATCAGTTAGCAAACCAGCAAGGAAAGTTATGGCTTTTGGAAAGGAGGACCTTGATTTGGTGTTGGTCCCAAGTGGGTTGCTGATCATGTTTCTCTACCACATCATCCTTCTCTACAGATATCTTCATCTCCCTCACACCACAGTCATTGGCTTTGAGAACAATGACAAAAGAGCTTGGGTTGAAAGAATTATGCAGGATAATAAAAGAGATACTGGCACAGTCCTCAGTGTGATTTCATCCAACATATCAGCAGTAACTTTTTTGTGTTCCGTCTCCTTAAGTCTCAGTTCTCTCATTGGAACTTGGCTTGGAAGTAGTTCCAGCCATGAAGTCTTTACGAGCGAATTAATCTACGGCAACGTCAACCCCTCAATCCTTACCATCAAGTACATAAGCCTCTTAACTTGTCTTCTTCTAGCCTTTGGATTCTTTGTTCAATCAGCAAGGCACTTTGTTCATGCAAACTATCTGATAAGCACACCAGACAGTAATATTCCGGTTTCGTACGTGGAGCTGGCAGTTATAAGAGGAGGTGATTTCTGGTCACTTGGGCTTAGAGCACTCTATTTTGCTCTAACTCTGCTTCTGTGGTTTTTTGGTCCAATACCAATGTTTGCGTCCTCCTTGGTTTTGGTCATATTCCTCCATTACATGGACACAAACACCAGACCTTTTCATGACCACCAGCTTCCGGGAAGGCAGCTGGTTAAAGAGGTTGGTCAGAGAATCACAGAGGTGGCTGTGAACATTCATCAGCATACAGAAACAGTTGAAACTAAGGAGAATACCACCACAGCCAGCATGAAATCAGTCGATCCCCCCATATCTGTATTGACAGACTCGATATCACAAGATCAGCAATATATGCTAAAGATGGATTTGTAGTTTATTCTGACATATATAAGATTGATGCTACTTACCTTGTATTGCTTATTTTCTGTAAATAGACTTGAGAAAGTCTACCTCCTGTACATGATATATACGGCTGTAATACAGAGACCAAAATCATCTTGGTCAGTTCAATTGCTCTATACTTCTATCTCTCATCTTCCTTCTTCCTTCTTCCTTCTTGAGTCTGTTTTCCTATAGAAACTACTGTCTAATTATTAATGAGTTGGTAGCCTAGAGAAAGGTAATTTGAATCAAAAAACGAATGTAATAGAGTTTCAAAGGCTAGAAATTAGAAGATTAACTTCATTTTTTCCAGTCTATGGTCAATATTTTGGTTTCTAAATTGAAATTTTACCTCAAGTTTTTCAATTCCAGGACTTCATGTAACCTTGAGATTAAACCCAAAAAGAAAAGCAAACAAATGCTATGTTTAATGCATTTATGATCAATGAAATTTGATCCAATTCTACAAACTTGAGGCTCAAGAAATTAATAATGCACTTTCATTTACAGCCACAACTGAGGCAGGCCACTTTTGATTATTATCTGACCTCTTGAAGTCGTGGCAAGATAACATCACAACCGTTGTGACAGACGAAACAAACATGGGCACAGGTCCAAAAAACCATAGCAGAAAATTAAGAGCAAAGTATATTCACAAAAAAAATTAGATTGTGTTTGTCTAAGCCCACGTCCAGCAAGCCTTGTCTAATATAGATGATAAGTGTTTCAGAAGGAAAAAAAAAAAAAAAAAGTAAAGCCAATTATCCAATAGGCTTTTGCAAGTTTCAAAGTCAAGGGATAAAACAATTCAAAGGTGGGTTGATCCCACGTGAAAATATCCTAAAGGAGTTTTAAAAACCAACCAATAAAAACTCTCAAGAGAGTTGTGGGGGGGTGTTGGGCGCGGGGAGAGAAGAATAGCCCATGATGTGGGGAAGAACCCACCATGAAGTCAAAAGCAAAGGGGGAAGGCAGCCGTGAGGCTGTGAAAAAAGAAAAAGCTTATGAAACAGAGCAAACCAAATGCTCCAAATCAATGAAACTGGCAGTTTCAATTCAAGAAGGTGAGCCACTTCAGTTCAACACCTTTATTTTTTTTTTGCATCGTCAACAAAGTTCCTCTCTGGAAGTCTTTTAACTTGGGTATGATACCCACAAACCAAATTATATGGATCATCAATCCATCATTGGTGGCAACCCGCAATCAAACAAATGGATGGCAATCCATGCTTGGGTATAAAATCCGCAAGTCAATAATGCTCTGCCGAGCGAATCTCTATGTTCCCCCGAGCAAACCTCCATCATTGGGTACACCATACAAAACCCCACGGCAATTGAATTGCCTTCAACATGAAACACTTGCTGCCAGCAAGTCAGCAAAAGGGAGGTCATCTCCATAAACTCCATAAAAGCATGAAAAAAGAAAAAGAAAAGAGCAATAAATAAAAAAAGGTAAGTGGTCACCACGTCAAACTTCTAATTAATTGGAAAGATTGTGTCTTTCCTTGTGATGCAGCACATGACAAAGAAATATAGTGGCTGCCTTCCAATGCCATCTGCAAAAGTATTAAGAAGCATGATTTCTCTAATCCTATTTGGACGAGTTAGTTTCTTTAATACTTTGGGAGTTCCAATCCAGCAAAGTGAAAGCAGTTGTTTCAAGCAATTTGCTTGGGTGTCCTAATCAAATTATGGGACACATGTTTGCGGTAAACGTATACTTGTTTTTGTCACCAAGTTGCAAGATGTCAGTTAAATATGAGACCAACAAAGCCACAACTCTCAAGTTGGCTTAGCAAGCAGATTTCTACCATGAAGACAATACTCCAATTCAAAATTAATTGGGACCAGTTAAAGGCTGCTGTGCATCTCTCTCTCAACATGAGAGTCTCAAGCCGATATTCAAAGACTTAATGGCCTCAAACACAATGGGCTCATTTATTGCAAGTGTTAAGTCCAATGGACTTACCTATTATAAAATTCAGTTGGCAAACAATTGGTGCGAAATCTCAAGTTCGTAAATTATGGATTAATGGGCTTGAATTTCAAAATGCCCATTAATTTCCAAATCATTAAATTGAAGCCCAAGTGGTACAAAACAATGCAAATTCAATTCAATTTTTGGAACTATGTCGGTTTGATCCCATCAAGGGTACGTAGGCAGTCTAACATCCCACTTGACGCAATCGCAACCCAATTTGAATCATTGGTTTATCCTAACCAAATTCGTCAAAACACTTTTCCAAGTTCAAATGTCAATTTTAGAAAATTAGTGAGTTAATCAAAATTGCTCATTATTTTTCTTGGACATTGACAATAAGAAAAATGGTGCAAAACCATCTAATTTTTCCCATGGTCATCTATCCATGCAAATTTCAATGAGATTAAATTCAAATCTCTCAAATACAAATTCCCAATTAGTGGGCTATACTTGCCCATTAATTTCCAATCTTTCCCATGGGTCATCTACCCATGCAAATTTCAATGAGATTAAGTTCAAATCTCTCAAACGCGAATTCTCAATTAGTGGGCTACACTCACCCATTAATTTTCAATTTTTCTCACGGGTCATCTACCCATGCAAATTTCAATGAAATTAAATTCAAATTTCTCAAACACAAATTCTCCATTAGTGGGCCACACTTACCCATTAATTTTCAATTTTTCTCATGGGTCATCTACCTATGAAAATCTTCAAATTGTCTCAAAGACACAAATTCTAAAGTATTGGGCCACACTTACCCATTAATTCCAAACTTTCGAACTACGCCGGTTTGATCCCATCAAGGGTACATAGGCAGTTTAGCATCCCAATAAACGCAACCGCAACCAAATTTAAATAACTGGTTATATCAACCAAATTCCCACAAATCAAATATCTATCTCCACACAAATCAATTCCAAACTACGTTGGTTTGATCACATCAAGGGTACGTAGGTAGTCTAGCATGCTAATAGACGCAACAACAACCAAATTTGAATCATTGGTTTATTCTTAGCCAAATTCACCCCAAATACACATCAAAAATCGAATCCCTGATTTATTAAGCTAAATTCACTCAAACATTCTTTTCAATCAAATTCATTCAAATTCCCCCTTTTACAATGAGTCATTTATTCATTGAAATTCTTTGAATTACGAGTGGCTTGATTCCCACATGGGATACGTAGGCACCTTGTGGTTGGACTTGGGAACAGTCGCAAGACCAAACATACACGTTCTTTTTCTTTATGATGGAATCAAATAGTGTTCCCTTGAAGCAAGGGATTGCAATTAAGAGACACTGCGTCTCGAATGGGTCGAACCTAAAATAATAAAACCCCATTATTTAATTAGTAGTGGGAAAATTATGTTAGGAGGATCACATTTTCCTTCAACAGTGACCAAAATTCCCTTCCCCTTTCAACTGCTCTCTTAGCTTTTCTCACATCAGCTTTAGAAGTAGCTCCTGGAGTGCTTAGCAGGTAGTTTGAATGGACAAGGTGCCTGGCTGATTCAACAAAGCATGAAAAAGCCAGGAGAAAACAGGTCAAGAGGCAAATGTACTCCGCCTCTATCATTGGAGAGTCCGGACAAAAAATTATCAGTATTCATCTAAACAGAACTTACGACAAATGTATATGCTAGAAAAGATGCTTTGAAGAACCCACATGTTACAACAATGGGAAAATACCAATTATTATTATTATTATTATTTTATGATATATGATATATAAGAGGAATATAATTAGTAGGCATGCTAATTAATTATTAATTCATTCTATATAGATATATCATTTTATTTTGAAGAAAAACAAAACGTTAAAAACCGACGCACATGAAGGCCAGGGACCAAAACTGTTCAACCCACGCTCAAATAGCACAAAGGAAAGCATTCATATTAAAGCCAACCAGAAGAAAGCAACAAAGCCAAAGACAACCAACACACCTTTTAATAATTTGAGATAAGCCGTATTCCAGTATCATATAATAATTTCACATGATTGTATTCTAGTATTATGTAATAATTTTGTAATTTTTTAAAAAAGGATTACCAAGCGAATCAAATAGCAGTATCATCTGATGATGTAAAATTAATACAAGTTTCCTATGAAAAATTGGAAGAAATTATAAGTAAAAAGAATATATCTGTAGCCTAATTAATTAAGGGTAGGTACAAAATGTTTCATTTTTTATACAAAGAAATAACCTCTCGTATGCTAATGCCATCTTTCTTGCAGTAAACATGGAATTTGCATATTCTCGGCATGCCTTTCCTCTTTGGGCAGCCCTCTTTGACCCTTCCTTCACACCCAATTCCAAAGCCTCCAACAACGACTCTACGTTTGGCGAAAACATAAAGCCAAACTCATTATCCACAACAATCGTACCTTTGATGCTTGGAAACCTTGACGCCATAACCGGCTTCCCGCTCATCATCGCCTCCATGAGAGTCAGATCGAGACCCTGCGGTCGCAGGGTCGGATTCACAAAAATATCGATGCCGTTGTAAAACGCATGTAACTTAGATGGACTCATAGACCCAAGAACTAGAACTTGAGGCCCCAAATCCTTATACCTTTGCTCCCATGGCCCCGAACCGGCCACGACCAAATACACATTCGGGTACTTTTCGATGAGCTTGGAGAATGCTTCATAAAGTATAGGATGGCCTTTGTCCTTCACCAATCTACCAGCCACTCCGAACACCAAACTCGCATTTTTCGATATGCCGATCAACGACCTAAACTTTTGGCCAAGTTTATGATCTTCGCTAAAGTCAGCTTCATTGACACCATTAACAATCACATGGACTCTTTTATTTGGTATTTGGTACACATCCCTTAGCATCTCCCCACAGCTATCACTAATAGCAACATGATGGGCATAGTTATGGAAGAACCTTATCTCATTCAACACCTTTGGCACAACCCCTTGAATGCTTCTGTTGAAATCCGGGGACATAGGCTCGGTAGGCTTACGTGTCAAGTCTTGGAATATGCCTGAGTGCAGGCTCTCTAGAGCAATCCCATGCCATGACACTGCCAGGTTTGGTAGGTTCCGGGCCAGCCAATGAGGAAGCGCCACGCTTTCGGAGTGAACCACGTCGAATTCTTCACGCTGGTTTTCTTCCAAAAACTGCTCCCATGCTTTGTTGTAACGCCAGCGCCCGGGCTCGCCCTCGTGGAAATGGATGTGTGGGGATGATGAGCTAGTGCTTCCTTGTTGAGTCTCGAGTTTGAGCTCTTGGGGGAGGACTGGGGAGGTGAACACGTGGACTTGGTGGCCGAGGAGAGAGAGGGCTGTGTGTAAAGTGTGAGCATGGCGTTCCATGCCTCCGGGGACCGTGCCGATAGGCCATTTCCTCGAGAACACGGCGATCTTGAGGGAGACCGGTCTAGGACGGTCCAGAGGGAAGGAGAGGCGGTTCCAGGCGAACTCCGCGGTTCGAAGATCCCCAGACCAAGGGCTGGGAAGGGTGGAGAAAGTGGTGCAGTGAGTTGTGGTGGGTGTGTGGAGGAGAAAAAGGGCAGGGATGGTGAAGAGGACGATGAAGAAGAGGGTGGTGCAAAGATTTGATTGGGAAGAGGAAATGGGTTTCTTGGGTTTGATAATGTTAGAGGCCATATTTTGTTGGGAAATGAGTGGGGGAAAGGGAGAAAATTGGGGGGTGGTGTTAGGTTTTGGTAGATCCATGTTTGGTTCCTGTGTTTTGAATTTTATAATTTGTATTGCTGTATGGGAAAGTGGGGGAGGTGCCCACGCACTGAAGCAAGTGCGTCGACTGGTTGGAATTTCTTTGAGTGCGTTTCTCACGCCCCTTTTCTGAGAAAATAGAATATTCATGTGCCATATGCATGATTTTTGTTGTGACTTCTTTTAAGGGTTTGACTGAATTATAAATTAAATTCTCCCGCAATAATGAAAACGAGACAAATTCTATTTCCGTGGGGCAGTGAGGAAAATTGGAGCTTGTTTTATACGAGAGTTACATAATGAGCTAGGAACAGTGACGGATTTACAGAGAGACAAACATTTACTTAATAAAGAACTGTGACGGATTTATAAAGGGATAAACGTGAGCGAGGATAGTTTCAAATGCAAAAAATATTAGAATGAGATGGGTTTAATAATTATAAAGTTTTGGGGTCTAAATAAAATTGGCCTAGGCATAGAGAGAAGACCTGTCACATGTGTTGTGGTTTGGTTGCGTTTGACTTAGAAGACTTTAAGTAGACGCATCTGCACGTGAATTTTGACTTAGGGTGATTTGTAAGTCTAAGTCAGGTTTTTGGGTGATTTGTGAGGCACGTATTTGATTTAAATCCAAGCACATTGGACTTTTTGAGTCCCCTGCATAATTCCTTTCACTTTTGTTAATGTTAGTCAACCATATAATATTTTGCTTTGCAACGAAGCAGTTACTTCCTTTGCTTTTCCTTTGTATATCCAGCCAATTCCTAGATATAGATAGGTCAGTACCCGTTTGTAAATAATGATCACATGCTGCTTCTTATACTTGAAGAAATATTTTGGATTTTCCATTCAGGTCATACGTACAGTGAATGATTTCACTGCTACTCTTCTGTAAAATAAAAAATAAAAATAAAAATACGCAATTATAATCATAAAATAAAACGTATACCGTGAATAATTTCCCTACTAATCTTATAAAAACAAATAAATCTAAATATTTGATGGGATTGAAAGAAAAATAAATCTCACTTTTTGAGGTAGTGATTTCAGCTGTATGATCTTCCTATGAGATTCTACCTATTGAAAGAAAAGTTGAATTTCTTAATAGCTCAACATGCAATATGATCTAAGTCAAAAGACAACTGTTGTTGGCGTGAGCCATAATTCAGGAATTTCGTGATCTCTGATGTTTTGGTGTAATTCATGTTATTTAATTAGAATAATTACTTAGTTAGAATTCCTTGTAATTAGCTAATTATTTTTTCTTGTAGGAAAGTTAACTTGTACTTGTATATATAATGGCGGAGCCAGAAATTTATGTGTTGGGTGGCCAACATATAAACCAAACAAGACATTAAAAAATTTCAAAATTTCAACTTTAACAATGTTTGGAAAAATAAAAGGCAGAAAATAATTGTTTATTCAATTAGGTATCAAAATAACACTTGTTGTTATTTCACATCTCGAAAACCATCTATGATTGAGTCAATACTAAACTTTTCTACAATTTCCGTTTCGATGTACATAAATAAAGAGTCAGTGAGAAATTCGTTTTCCATCTTGTTATGAATCCTAGTTTTTACTATATGCATAGCAGAAAATAATCACTCTGCAATTGCAGTAGAAACATGAAGAGTAAGCACAAGCACAACCACTCTATAAACAAGTGGATATGTTGTTGATCTTCAAGTTGTTACCATCCATTGAGATAGATCAGAAATTGTTGACAAGTTTTTGAACTTTGGAAGGCGAAGGACGTCATCTCAAAATGTTTTACGATCTGTCGAATCCTGTAAAATCCTGAAATTACCTAGGTCAACATACATGAATTCGGGTTCCAAAGCATAGGTATCCAAAGCGATACCACTCGCCAGAAAATCTCAAAATCAAGGGCCAAGATTCCTAGGTTCAGGACATCAATTGGAGCCACTTTTGTTCTTGGACATATCTCGAAAAATGGCCGGAAGTGGCCGGAATTTAATCCCAAAATCCGGCCAAACTTTGGGTTCCAAATCGAGCTAGGAATTGATCAAATCCTACCCAACAGGCAGCTAGAGCACGAAGAATAAATAAAAATCCATACCTTGATCACCAAAAATGGCAATCGGATGAGAGAGATCGGAGCCGGAGAAAACTCATGAAGTTCTGGCTGTTTTCTTCGTTTTTCCGGCACCTGGAGCAGCTATTGATGATGGGGAAGGGCTAGGATGTGAAGCCTGGGTTGGACACCTATCCCGGGCGCTACTGTGGTCGGTGGCAATGGAATCGAAGAGAGAGGGAGCCGAGAGAGAGAAAGAGAGAGAGAGAGAGGTTTTAAAATCTGACCTGAAAAATTACCATTTTACCCTCAATGTATTTTGATCATATCTCCCTCAATACAACTTGGATTCGGGCCCACTACATGTCTACGGACTCATTTCGACATGATCTACACAATGGTATAATTGAAATTCCCAAATTCCTTTCCAGTAAAAAAGTCAACTTTGATATTAATAAAATATTTCGGGGGCAAAATAGTCTTTCACATGAATAAATTAATAATTAAAAATTTATTTATGACCGGGTTGTTACAGGGGTGGTGGGGGGTGGAAGAGTAGGATAACTACCACATCCAGAAAGTGAATTTTGTGTGTTTTTTTAATCATATATATATATATATATATATAGCAAAAGGTAAAGAATGGTGAAACATTCAAATAATAGAATATAAGTCCTACTTTTATGGAACATAACTACTCATATTGTCTTTTCTTAATTCTGAAAATAATATAAAAAAGAAAAAAGAAAAACATGTGCCAAGGGCCTAGTAGAATATAATGGAACAACTTGAAAGATTGAAGGACAAAAATGTAAGTTTTGTGATTTTTAATATGTTTTAAAAATGATAATTGTTATATCATATATATTTTTATTAAGTTTTGTGATTTTACATATATTTTAAATTTTTGGATATACAAGCTAATTTCTTATATATTTTTATTTTATTTGTCCTTTTAAAATGAAGTAGTTGTGTTTTAAATTTCTTTTTTTCTCAAATGAGGATGACTTTGGGTTGTTTTAAATTTTACCATAAACTCATCTTCTTCATTATAATTAGTAGAGTTAATTAGACTTTCCACCCCTATATTTTGGGGGACGTAATTGTTTAGTCCATATAATTTAGAATTTCTATAAAGAACCTTGAAGTTAAAAATTGTTACACTACTAGCCCCTTCGTCCCATGTATCAAGTTAACCTATATGTATTGTTGCAGAGCACTCAGACGTCAGTTTAATGATGTATGAATTAACGAATATCATATGGACAAAAACCAAGATTTTTTATTAAAAAGAAAACTTAACGGCTTCTAGAGATACAGAGAAGGATAAAAACTAGCCCACATGGCAACACTATGAGGTACATTTAAGCAAACTATGAGATTAGTAATGGCGGGTTTGAGATTGATGTCACTTTTTAATTTAATTTATCTCTTAGTTAATCATACATGTGAAATACATCGTTAAAGTATTCCTTCATGGATAAAAACTGGACCACAAGCTGCCACATTGATTGATTCTCTGTTGACAACCCAATTTGTTTTCTCCCTCCAAAATTTAGAGAAGAAAACCTAATTAATGCTTTATCTTTTGCCTCCAAACAGCAAGCGATAATAATTCTATTAGTAGAGTTGCGTCGACCGGTTATGTTCAAAATGGTCATAGGCGTGTCTGGTTCTTAAGAATAAAAGCACACTTGAAGCCAGCCCCAGAACCGAAATGCATGCCCACCACACAAAGGTTAGGAAATAGCAGTCCCTCCCCATGCACACTACTGAATCACTAAAAGTTAAGATGCTTAGGCCAGAGCTCGCGTTTGAATCATAAACTACTGCGGCAAGAAGCCCGTAGACGAGTGAACCGATTGGTATGTTTGTAATGACAATGTTGTGGTTGACGCCTAGGCTGTTTGGCCCAAACAACTCTGACGTGATGGAAACAGCGGCAGAGAAAATGAATCCGGAGCTCAATCCGATTAGTGCAGTGCCAGTGTGCAAAGCAAGGCTACCGCCTGAGGAAGCAAGCAACATGAAAGCAATTGGGGTAGGCAAAAGTGCAATAGCCAGCCACCCTGTCCTTGCAAAGTAAAGCTTCCTGCAAAATTTTGGTGACAATATTTTGTTAGCCTAGTTGATCAACATGTAAAAATCACACAAGCTTGTAGAAATGAACATATCCCTTTGGATTGTCTCTTCAAACAAACTATTAATTACACATCAACTGTCACATGTGATCAATTCATTTTGTCTAAATAAAAGTGAAGTAAAAGAAGTATGTATTCGGATTACTTACGCACGTATGTAGTCCGGTGCAGCTGAGAGCAGCCGGCCAAAGAAGGAGAAGGATGAATAAAGCGTGACAAGTGTTGTAGTATTGGAGCTCTGTCCTAGTGATTGAGCTATCTGCCCCATATTGTTACTGTACACAAGACCAATAGTGCCCCCACAAAAATATGCAACGTAGTATAGCCAAAAATCCAACCTTCGCACAAGCGCTCGTGCTGTGTGGTCTTCCCCAAGCATTGCCAACTGATCCTTACCCACAATTGCCCCACAACACCCTGCGCTCTGATATCCACTCTTCTGTCTAAATGACAAAGTTGTAGAAGGGCCATCATTATTGTTCACGGGTTGAACAACCGATCCATTCCCATAATTAAGACTGTTCTCACGCGTAAGAAGCTCTTTATGAAGCTCGAGGTCATCGACATCAACAAGAACGAATCCCGAGCCTTCAATGCGGATGCTAGAATGAATAGCACGATGAAACCAGTCACGAGCGTAGACAATGCCAGGGATAAATAGAGGAAAAATGAGCAGGAAAATGGCTCCACCTAAGAAGAGACGAGCTGTTTTTGTATCATATGAGGTTGAACCAAAGAGAAGAAGGTAAATTCCAGTTAGAACAGCCAAGATATTCAAAAGGAGAAAGATGAGGGAGTCACGGCGAACTCCATCAGGTGGAAGAGGGTCCAGGGAGGGTTGGCGGAGAATCGGGATGAAGGCGGCTACAGAAGTGAGAAGGGGGATAACAGCATTCAATATGAGAAATATAGAAGTAGAGGATGAATCGATTGCATCAGCAGCAAGGTTGTACAAGGCTGCACTTACACCATTGAAGCTTACTGTGAGTGATATTGCTAAAGGTTGATTGGCTGGGAAGTTCCGAATGCAAAGAACGAAACACACAGTGTTGAACCAACAGATGCTACACCCAGCCAACAAACACAGAAGAAACATCTGCGTGAAATTCAAACATACAAAACAAAAACAAGATAAGTTAGCTACACCCATGAAAAAGAAAATTATAATAAAAGGGAAAAGAACATAAGAAAATACAAAAAAAGAAATCCAGTCATCTATCTCATGCAATTGATATGTGCAGGTAAAATTAGTATGTGATACTGATCAACAGTAAAGCTATGGATCTTTCACATGCAAGGTTTCAAAGTTTGGTATGAGGATTCGTTGTCATAGAGATGGAGCACCAAACAGGTTTGTTGATTATAATTGTGTGGTTTAGATGTCAAGATCATGTCATTAAAACAGATTCAATGTCAATGAAAGATAATTACATTCTAGGTCATCAGTAGAATAAGAATCATCAATCAACTGCGAACGAAAAAAATTCCAAGATCTGAATTTTAACATGGAGCAGGAAACTTTAGGACTTAATAATTACTTATTGTTTTTGTCTGTAACCAAAAATTCCAAGATAAAAACGTTTACATGCTCAACAGCTCTTGACCTTGAATCCTAACTCTCAATCAATTGCTCTAAATAGGAGAAAAACACAATTTACGCTGGAATTGTCTTATCAATAATTTCTTAAGCAAAAAATAATTCGCACTGTGTCTGGAGACATATGATCGACACGATCGACTAATACTAACCAATAGATATTTGGAAATATCCATGATTCATAGTCACAAGTTGAATGATTGTTGAAAGTATCCACATCGAACGACAAAAGTTTAGTTTAAGAGCTTAAAAGATGTTGGGCGTCTTCACCTATATATTGTCACGGCATTTTTGGATGGATGTTGAAATTCTAATATAATCAACTGAATTCAAATTTTGTTGTCCAACATATTATTTTCCTTCAAGAGAATGAAAAATGACAAAGGTAAAGTATATTGTGTAATTTTTTTTCATCAACAAGGGGAAATTGAACTTAGGTACGAAATAACCAACTAGTTAGAAGTGCCTTTAAACTGTTATATTCCATTTTATTTTGATCTATTTGGACATGCGTGCCCGTAATTTCTGCTTGTAAACTTAACTCCAACTGAAATATAAAAACAAAACAAAAATAGTGAAAGACAAATGCAAAGATAAGGCAAAGAAAGGTAAGGAAAAGTGAAAACAAAAGCAAATATTGACAAGTCTAAGAAGTTACCAGGTAAGCCCGTTCCAACAAGTCTGGTCATCAGATTCAATGTGTTATTGTACAAATATTTTAAAGGAAGCTTCTTCCAAGTTCCGACCTACTCTTTTTTGGTTTCACATGGAAAAAATTTCATGGTAAATTCGCAATTTGAAATTTTGGGGAAAGATAAAACAAAACCAATTTTGTTCATCATGTAAAAGCCACCAAATAATTTTTAATATAAAATAATGTTCCTCCAAACCAAAAGTACAAAAACACATAATATTAGGCCCTTTTTGGAAAGAGTTAATTGGGGTCCACTTGATACTGAAAGCTACCAAAAAGTCACTTGATAACTAGTGAGATGGTCCTCTATTGGGCCCCGCCCTCAGAATTATGGAGATCTATCTATCAACGATGACTACGCCTTTTCCTGGAACAGTTTCTCCTATTAATAAATTTGAAAGAATCTAGCTATAGAATAAATAAATAAATTGTCCAAAAAGAAAAAGAAAGAAAAGGTTTGGTCACGGTTTTTTTTCCCTTTTTTTCCTTTCCTTTTAACTCTGAAAAGAAGAAAAAATTAAGGAAAAAATAACAGAATATCTCTATTTTGGAGGAGAGCAGGGATTTGGGTTCGTTGAACTCTAACCACAAACAGAGCAACATGAAACTTGCAACAATTTTTTTAGAAAAAAAAAATTGAAAATAGTATGAATTTGCATCAAACACAGAAAACCCAGAACAGAATTAAGAATTAAAGGAAGAAAAACAATGTAATGAAATCCCAATTAACCAAACAACATAAACAGCATGGCAATGGCATAGAATGTTGTAGAAATTAGAGGGAGAGAGAGAGAGAGAGAGAGAGAGAGAGAGAGAGAGAGAAGATGAATAAAATTACCACGAAATAAGGCAAGGAAATGATTTGCCTAATGACAAGCCACTGAATGCCATAGCCAACGAAGCCCATGAAGGCAGCAATGAAAAGCACAACCCACAAAGGAAAATACATCAAAGCCAGCCCAGAAGACCATCCCAACACCTTCCCCAAATCAGAGGCCGTCGCCAAATAATTCAGCTGCACCTGAGAAATCCCCAGCACAGATTTCAACGACGAAGAATACGACGAGAAATCGAAATTCGTCCCTGTAAACGCCTGAATCCAAATTGTCGCCACCAAAATCATCCATTTTCTCGACTGCCCCGCCATCATAAATATTATCGCTCTCACAATCTGGTGGCTCCGCCTCCTAAAACGATCAGCTGCGGCGGAAACGGGGACGTTTCGCCGCGAACAAGAACACAACGGTCGCTGCTGCTTGGTTCAGTTTGTGCTGTTAAATGGTTTGCGTCTCTCGGTCTCTCTACGTGGCCTCATTTATAAACCAATGATGATCCCAGCATATCGCTTTGCTGGGGGCCACGCAATATTGTCGCTTTTGTAATAATGATGCTGACGTTCGCTCCTCTCTCATTTGTTATGTTTTGTGTTTTTTTTTGGTTACGATCAGATTCAATATCTGTTGGGGGGAATTTTTACTATATTTGATTTTTGGGGGTGATTTTTCTATTAACGACGATGAGGCTGTCATTCCTGGTAACTTGGCGGCACGTGATAATGTGATATAGCATCCAAGGGCGAGAGACCACTTGGCTTCGATGAGGATCGCTAGTCGACTCGTTACGTTGGTCTGGTGGAAACCGCCACGTAACAGTATTCATCTATGACTTATTTTTGGCGAGCATTTATAAAACTACGAGATATAATATGAGAATACGTAATTGAAGTGATTAAGAGTATTGACTTGTGCACTCGAGGTTTTAAGTTCATCTATCATATAACTATTATTTGATTAGATAACATAATTAGTATGTCATAAACCTTAAATATAGTATTACTAAATAGGGTTTCTTAGATTTGGGTCCAAAACTATTAGCTGTCATTGGGTTTAGTATAACGCGTTTTGAGTTTTAGATGTAGGGTCCTTTGATATTTATTACTTTTTTGTTGTGTTGATTTTACCCTTTGGGGTAACTAAGGAAAACACATTGAAAATCTAAATTTAATGCATTATTTCCTTGTAATTGAATTTCAGAATTTAAAATTTGAATTCTTTCCTTGATAATATTTACCTAATATATGGATAAAATACAATTTAATCAGTGAAAAGTAAAGTCCCACATATCATACCAATCGATTAAACAAGCACCCACATGAAATTATATCCTCAACATACAAGTAAATAATGTTATTATTAGCAACGAAAAAAATTTAGTGATAAATAGTATTACCTATAAGTTAGGAACATAAATTAGAAGACTACCTTTAAGTTAGAAACATAATTTAAGAGACTACCTATAAGTCATATACAAAAAATAGACAAATAAAATTGTATGTTACCTATAAAAAAAAGTACATAAGGAAAACACATATATACCTATACAATGGGCAATAGGACAACATACCTACACCATAAAATAATATATCTACAAGAGTATATAATATGCCTCTACCATAGGATGAACCAAAAAAAAAAAAATAAATAAAATTGTTACCTAAACTCATGTGCATAAACTAAAACACCTACTATACATCAAGTCGGGAGAATAGAAAAACATAGGTAAACTTAGGTACCTACAAAATGCCATAAGCATATACAAAAAATAATTTGATTAAAAAAGAAAATATGATATACCTATTCTTATGAAAAAAAAAAAAAAAACCAACAAAGACGACGTTCTGTTAGTATTAGTACAAGCTAAATTAACCCATATAATAGGTACAATATGGAATGCACCAATTCTCTACCTAGGTACCTAGAAGAAGAAGATAGATACATTAATATAGCAAATAATATATCAAAAAGAAGAAGAAGAAGAATATGTATATTAACATAGCAAAAAATAGATGAAGAAAAGATGAAGATGGAGAACAAAGAAGAAGGAAGAAGAACAAGAAAGAATAAAATGGAGACAGAGCAAGACAGAAAAACGTCCAATGGTTATGGGATTTATTAACCTATGTATGTCTCTATATTAAAATAATATTATAATAAAATATCATCACTATTGTATTATAATTAATTTCTACATAATTTATACTTCGAGGGCATAATAGGAATAACTAGATAAATTTTTTTATATTTATTTATAAAAGATCTATATTAAAAAATTCAAAAAATGAATGTAATTCTATTTGGCAAAAAAGTCAAAGGAGTTATATCAGCTGCAGCAAATGCAAGGTTGGAGGCCATTCTGTGGGTCCTATTCCAACCTAAGAAGCAAGATTAGGTCACGATCTATTGGACTTGAGACCATATGCATGTGCATGCATTAGGAATTTCGTATTGAGATTTAGGTAGTCATTACCTCCCTTAAGCCTGCCCTCGAGGTTAACTAATCGTATGCACATGCAAACACTCAAGACACATTGAGGAGCACTTCTAAAAATTTCTTTTGAAGGGGAAAGAAACAAATTAATTTCCTCATCACTGTTGTATTTGGTTGTGCCTTTCTGGAATATTGGAACATGATCTAATAATACCTTTCAATAAATCCAAGGATTCACAATCTCGAACATGATTAATCTGAAAAAACACATAATTTAAGTATAATTACATAATTACATATGTACAAGAGCTGCATGTACACGTGCAGATTTACTCTTAACTCTGTATGTGGAAAAATAACACGCTTTTATTTTATTAGAAGCGTGTGACATCCTTCACACTCACTGCCTTTGGTGGATATAACGATCCCCTAGCCCAAGCCAAACAGTTAATTGGTGAGATAGGCAATAGAAATGGAACTTGGGCTTCTCATCTCAAACAATTGTGGTAGATTAAATGGTTGGTTACAACGGTGGTGCTCAAGATATTTTAAAGATCTTGGTGATATAGCTACGTGAAATCCAAATAAAACTATTTTTAGGGCTATATTTTTCATCTATCTTTCAAACGGTGGGAGTTAAATCCACTTCATTAGTAACATTTGCTTGGAGGTTTTGTGGGCCTCAATTTGGCATCTCCTCTAGACATTTGTCATATAAGATAGAGATGCTTTTATTATCAAGAACTCAAGAAAAATAAGAATAAAAATTCAAAGTCCCATAAGAATCACAAGAAATGATTTCCGATCGATTTTTAATTCTTTACCTCTTTTGGCGCAGTACTAATGAATGTCGATAAGATGTATCTATCTTTCTTTCTTGTTGTACTCAAGTCGGAAACGCAGGGTTATAAACATCTCACCAAAGGTTTCTTATCCTCCTACTCAAAGGGATTTGCTTCACACAGCATCCACCAATCCTACCCTCATCACCACTTGCCAAATAGTTCAAGGACTTTTTGGACCAACATCTCGGATTTTCTGAATGCTTTCTTTCGAATGTTTTCTTTTCAATTTCATATCATATTTGAAGATTTCCCCATTTCATAAATTTATAACTTGTGTCCAAAACTTATATTAATAATATCAAATCATAATATATTATTACTGTTGAGAGAGTATTGTTCTACATCAAGAAATGGAACTTGAGTCTCTCGTCTCGTATTTTCAACTAATTTTGTGTTGAATTGTTCTAAATCTAGCTATGCAACGGTCCGTATCAAAGTCATGTTATCCACTTATTTTGCTCGAGTGACTCTACACTCAGTAGTGAAAAAAACTTATAGCTTTTTTCATGCCCTAGTTAATTTTAGATTGAATGCTCTCTAATTCTATGAATGGTCACAAATCAATCTAGCTGGCCAGTTTTTATTAACATATGTTAACCCTTTTTTGTTTTAAACAAGATGGAAAAAAAAGATTAAAAAAAAAAGAAAAAAAAAAAAGAAGCCTAATCATGTGTGACCTTTAGAATCCAAGCTTTGTCGAAGAGAGACATGTTGGCAGCTACTGAATTATTTGTCTTAATTAGCAAGATTGAAGAATCAATTCCACAAACTTGTTCTCATTCATTACCTCCAATCCAAATCAGCTGCCAAAACATAAATAATACAAAAAATAAAAATAAAAATCTTCGGAAGCACATGCATGTCATTGGTCCAAGCATTCAAGTTTTGTCAATATATTTGGATGTTACATCTCTCCTTGCTTCAGGGGCGGAACTAGTTCGTAGCCTTAAAAAAAAGGAAGATTTATTATTATATTTAATATAGGAGTTCAAATTATTAAATTTAAAAAAAAAAATTCTATATGAAATGGACTTTAGAAACACACATAAAACTCATTTACAACATAACAAAAAGGCTTTTAACTTCTTTTAAATTACAAAACTGTCATTGATTTCTTAAAACAAACATAATCCCAAAACCTCATAAAAAAGCCAAAAACACTCAATAGGGTATCAAAGTAATTCAATAATCAAAATTAAATTCAATAGGGACAGTTATCATTTTTTGGCTTTTTTTTGGATTTGTGTATAGAAATTAAATGGTGTATGGTTTATTTATAGTTTTAGTGCTAAGAATGGGTATATGACTAAATATCTCTTAAAAAAAATAAAAATGGACTATATGTATTCTAATGTGATTTACCCCATAAAAATTTTGGTGGCTTAGTAATTCATTGCCCACCCAATTTTATAGTCTATAATAATCGTATATTAATTTGTTTGCTCAATTAGAGATATAATCCTTTCGTAAACATTCACGACTTTGACTTTTTACATTTTCATATGCAATAACAAAATATTTCACCTCTCTCAAGGATCGTAGAGCACAACATCAATAGGTACAATTTAAATTCTGTTGTTGAACATATTTTTATTTGTGACGTGTTTTTATGTTGTGTTTAATATGTATTTGGTTTTTTTTTTATAAATGTTTCATTATGTCGTTAAAAAATTCGTACTTCCACTCTTGCATGGTTCTTGGAATTTCTTCAAGGTCTTATGTTTTCGGGTATATACGGACAAGGCAATATTACGTGGACCACGATGATGCATGGGCTATTGTTCTGGCGGCGCTGAGAAAATAAATATATTCTTGGACCATGTTGCAATAATTAATGGAAGTTGCTAGAACCAACTAGCCAGGAGTTTCCCAGAAATATGCATTCGATTTGGGGGATTGGTTTTATTGCTTTTCATTAGAGTTCAACCTTAAATTTGGCACGGCAAATTGGAAACATGGACACGTCATCAAAGATCATGGGTCACTTAATTATACAATTAACCTGGCTGCTCAGCCACGCATGATATATATGCCAAAGCCCCACAGCGCACGCAGTAATGGCAAAGATGACACAACATTTTTGTCTTCTTCAAAATATATGATTGGGGAAAAAAAGTTAGTGTAAATCTTTACTAGTTAGTAATTGGTTTGGTGGAATTGAATTGAGTAGGAGTTTGATTGAGAATGAGTATAATTTGAATTTCCAATGAAGCTATTTACTAAACTATCTAGAATCGAGGTAGGAATGGTATTGACTCCGTATAAATTTTTTATTAAATTCCCCTTAATCGGAATTGAAACCGGTTTGATTACTAAAATGCGCTTGTTCTCAATAAATTATTTTATACGTAAATTTTTGTTGGGTTCAAATGACAGACAAATTTGAAAATTTAAAAATTGTGTGAGGATTTAATGGATAAAAAATATGAATTTCTAATGGGTTAATTCTCTAAGAATTAGAATATACCACCTCACACCCAAGAGTCCCATTCCTTCAAAATCAAGAGTTTTATGTGGGCTCCACTTGCATATTTCATTCCTTTATATGAAGTAAACACATGAATAGTCCGGAATCAGAATTTGATTACGGATTAATAAACATGCCATAAAATATTAAGATTATAACAATCGGTGGTATGTACCACTTGTACAAAATAGTGCGTATTAAGAGGGCATATATGACAAGTTCAATTTACTGCCAAACAATTCAAGGAAGGCTTCATTGATATTCCATACTGATTACATCAAAGCACACCTAATCATACATATAGACCAACATACACAAATAACTCAATAAGAGAAAACGGATATTATCCTATAAGCTTAGCATCTAGAATATCTGCTAAAGCCGTTTTATTTTTCAACATAGCTTATGGATCACAAAGAGCCCAAAGTACTTACAAACACAATCCAATAATATAAGGATACTATCTATAAGCTTAGCTTCTAGACTATCTGCTAGAGCCGTCTTATTTTTACACATAGCTTATGGATCACAAAGAGCCCATAGTACTTACAAATACAATCCAATAACATAAGGATAACATCTATAAGCTTAGCTTCGAGACTATCTGCTAGAACCGTCTTATTTTACACATAGCTTATGGATCACAAAGAGCCCAAAGTACTTACAAACACAATCCAATAACAAAAGGATAAAATCTATAAGCTTAGCTTCTAGACTATCTCTGCTAGAGCCATCTTATTTTTACACATAGCTTATGGATCACGAAGAGCCCCAAAGTACTTACAAACACAATCCAATAACAAAAGGATAATATCTATAAGCTTAGCTTCTAGACTATCTGCTAGAGCCGTCTTATTTTTACACATAGCTTATGGATCACAAAGAGCCCAAAGTACTTACAAACACAATCCAATAATAAAAGGATAAGATCTATAAGCTGAGCTTCTAGACTATCTCTGCTAGAGCCATCTTATTTTTACACATAGCTTATGGATCACGTTGAGCCCAAAGTACTTACAAACACAATCCAATAACAAAAGGATAATATCTACAAGCTTAGCTTCTAGACTATCTGTAACACCCCGACTCTAAACTAAATTCCTAAATTAAATTTCTCAAGTTAATTTTCGAATTTACCCTTGGGGTAGGGGTATTTTGGTCATTTTATTACCCGGATAGATTCTGGGGCAGTGGCTGGTATTTTTGGGTAGATCGTATCGAGTTGAGTCCGTAGACACGTAGTGGGCTCGATTCGGAGTTGTAACGAAGAAGTTACGATCAAAACATCGACAATGGCAAAACCGTAAATATTTCGAAGTAGTTGTTTTTAAAAACCAGATTTCTCTTTTTCTCTCTCTCCCTCTCTCTCCTGCGAAACCAGACCCATTTTTTTTTCAGTTTCGACTTGCTACGACCCCACCTTCACGCCTCCACCACCGCCACCACACGCCGCCACTTGGGGCGGCACCGGTTCCGTTGGAACCACCACACTCCCTACTTTCCATTCCACCCAACCACCGCCTCGATCCGCCGCCGTGCACGCCGGAATCAGCCACGAAAGGTAGCGGTTTGGACAGATTTTTGTCAAACTTTCGGCCCTTCGTTCTCTCTCATTTCTCCACCAAATTGGACGAGTAAGGTATGGTTTTCTACCTATTTCCCATGCTCTAGCTGATGGTTGGGTAGGATTTCGTTAATTTTGAGCGTAGATTAACTGAATTTCGACTTAGGTTTTGGCCGGTTTTGGGTCTCCGATTCCGGCCACTTCCGGTCAGTTTTTGGGGTAAGCCCAAGAACAAAAGTGACTCCAAATAGGGTGTTGTACCTAGGGTAGGAGTCTTGAGCCGAGGTGTTGAGTTTTTCCGGCGAAGGGTTATCGCTTTGGACACCCACGCGCTGCCAGCGCGTGTGGCGGCGCGTGGGCACTGTAGCAAACGTGAATTTTTGTCCCAATGCGATCTCCTGGTTGTCACGAGTGCGTAGGATTTTACGGATCTCAATTCGGACATCGTTTGACTATCGAACGGATTTTCGCATAGTATGCGTTATCCGGGTTCGATAGGTTCCGACCGTTGGATCGACTCCATTCCAATTTATGTTACTCTAGACTTTCCTAGGAACGAGTAGGATTTCACGGATCATGAATCGGAGCCCCGGATGTTCCGATTCAATAATTTAAAGTTTGAAGATTTTTCGATAACCGTTCGATCGTGAGCGATCTAACCGTCCTTTTTGGACCAAACTTACGGGACTTGTGTCTTAAACCTTGTGGAACTCTTAGGAACTTCCAGTTTGTTCCGTTCCTCGTGCACTCTCTAGAAACCCGGGAAATTAGGATTTTAATTCAAGTTCTCGTTCGAAACCCTTTATATTAATCCCGTATTTGTATTCTGAAATAGGTACTCCGACCACGCATTCGCAGCAGGCGGGACCCTCTCAGGGTCAGGCAGTGTGGGACTACTTGTGAGTGGACTTTGTTTTCAAATCTTATGCATGGTTTTATGGATGAAAGATTTATGCTTAACGTTTTTAATGATTTATTGAATATATTATATTCGTGGATTGAATTTGATATAGCATAGTTGGATTTTGAAAGTATATTTTATAAGGATTTTGGGAAATTTTATGCATGATGTTTTAAATGGTATTTTGGATATATTATTTATTCAATTGTTGAAAGTGATATTTTTATGAGGCTTTAGAAATATATTTTGGGTTTTGACATATTTGAGTATCTTGAGTATGTATATGGATTTTGAGAATTTATATATATGTTTGGCTATGTGTGGGGTACTTGGGTTGTTGAGATGAGATTTTGGAAAGTGTTGAGTATAGAATGTCAGTTTGGAGTGCTATAAGCACTACCCTATGTACCTCCCCTGATTTGGAACTTGGATACGGATACTTGAGATACTCGGGGCATCCTTGACGGGATGTTGCTGTAGACCCTTGATTGGGTAGTCTGCGCGTGTAGGACTGGTCACAGACGTACAAGTTTTGAGGGTATCGACTGTACGTGCTGGCTGAGAGTTAGTCCCCCGGTTGGACGGCTCGTTCCCTAGTTACATGGTGAATTGAGGACTCTTCATGGGGACTCTGCCATGGTGACTAGTCAAACAATCCCCCGGTTGGATTGTTTCCCCGGTACAACTAGGTGTTGGTCATATTTATATTATTATTATATATGTATATATATCTCTTATTATGTATAAATTTACATATGTATATAACTATTCATTTATTCTTATTTTTTTCGGTAAGGATACTTCCTTGCCGGTCGTGCCAATGGGTACGCTTTCGAGAGTTTGGTTTGGGACTTATAATATTTAATTGGTGGGTTTGTTTAGTGTTCTGTTTGGATTTCGGACTTGGCATCCGGCTTTGGTTTGGTTTTGACCTATATAAATATTTATTTGATTTTGATGATTTGAGATGCATTCGGATTTTCTTGCTTGGTTTATTAAACAGTGGGGTTATATTATGTTGGTTTGCACTGAACTGAACTTTATTTTTGTCCACTCACATTTTTCTGTTTTGCGCCCCCAGCCAGTAGTCGACTGAGCTTCGCAGCTAGGCCGGATCGTGTGCTCACGAGCCTTGAGCCATCGTAGGATTTCTTCATCCTGTTTTCCTTGAACTTTGTTTCTGTTGTATTTAAACTCCTTAGATATGCTCTGTTATCGCCCTTGCTAGGGTTGATCTTTGAGGCCGGAGGCCTTTGTTGTAAACTGTTTAATTGCTTTAAAGCATGCTGCTGGTTGAGTACTTTAAACTGTGTTTTTGAGCAGGTTGAATTTTTGGGGAAATGCTCAATTTACAGGGGAGACTCTGCCAAAATTTTTGGTAGAAAGTCTCGATTCTTAGTAAGTGGGCCCGGCATCGGGGAGATGTCGGTAACTAGACGGGATTCGCTCCGATTTTCGAGAATTCCGGGGCGGGTCCTGTCACTATCTGCTAGAGCCGTCTTATTTTTACACATAGCTTATGGATCGTAAAGAGCCCAAAGTACTTACAAACACAATCCAATAACATAAGGATAACATCTATAAAGCTTAGCTTCTAGACTATCTGCTAGAGCAGTCTTATTTTTACACATAGCTTATGGATCACAAAGAGCCCAAAGTACTTACAAACACAATCCAATAACATAAGGATAATATCTATCTATAAGCTTAGCTTCTAGACTATCTGCTAAATTTGGATTTCAGTGATTTTGAAACTTATATTGATTGTTTTAAAGGCAAAACCACAAGCACAAGGAAAATAAACTCAACTAGAAGTAGTAACTTGTTAGAGATAACACATACAGATGTTTGTGGTCCATTTCCAACAAGGACAATATGTGGGAATTTCCATTTTATTCTCTTTATAGATGATTTTTCTAGATATTCATATTTGTACTTTATTTCTAAAAAATCACAAGTTTTAAACTGTTTCAAAGTTGAAAATTAGAAGTTAAAAATCAGTTGGACCAAACCATTAAAGTTGTAAGATCAGATAGTGGTGGAGAATATTTTAGCAGGCATACAGAGGCTGGACAACAAAAGGGTCAGATCGTGGTGGAGAATATTCAGTCAGTTATGCATAAGCTTTATAGAACTTTCGTTGTCCTTTATAGTTGACTACCCTATCTTGGTACATTGCACAATGAACTTACGGGTTTGGAGTTTTGTTTAGTGTTGTGTAAGTATGGTTAAAAAAAATTTTGGTCACTATAGTTACGGTCGAAAATATTTTTAGTCACCGTGATTCCAATTTTCCCATTTTCCATTGTATTCATTGTAATTAGGTCTTTTAACAAGTTAGATCGTGTAGTCAATTTCAGTTAGTTATGCATAAGTTTTATAGAACTTTTATCATCCATTATAGTTTTTTAGTTGTCTGCCCTTATTTTGGTACACTACATTGAGGTGTTGTGATGATTAAATTGGAAGATGTTTTGGTGTACATAATTGGATATTTTTTTATGGGTACTGATTTTCCCACTTCTTTTTTGTCCACTTACATTCCCTTTTGTTTTTTTAATCAATTTTGTTCTTTCTCTTTTCTATTATACCCTTATCTTGCATTAATTTCTTTTTACTTCAATTTTATATTATTTCGTTTTCTTTATACTTGATTTTCCTACTCGTGCAATCCATTTTAAATAATTTTTTTTTATTGGTTAAGAAATAATTAACATTGTTGAAAATGGAGTGCAAGTGGGAAAATTAAGTATAAAGAAAAAGAAATAATATAAAAGTAAAGGAAAAAAAAATTAATGTAGGGTAAGGATAGATTAGGAAAGAGAAAGAACAAAAAATAACAAAATTGATTATATATATATATATATATATATATAAGGGAGTGTACCTTGTCTTGTATAAGTATATGATCATGATGAGTTAGGATTTCATGATGCATGTTTTTGGTTTGTCTATTTCATGATTATTGTGATTTTATTGATTGTCTATTACCTGTTTATTGATGGTGTATTTCTTTTGTATTGCCTATCTATTATATAGTTGGGAGTATGGAGTTTTTGCATTGCTTTCGTATTGTTGTCGTATTGCATCCCTATTGCAATGATATTGCTGTCGTATCACCTTTTTTCTTAAGTTTGTCTTGGAAATAAAATTATATAGTTGGGAGTATAGAGTTTTTGTATTGCCTTCTTATTGTCCTTGTATTGCCTCCGGATTGCTATTCTATGGTCATCATATCATCTTTTTTTTTTTTTTTTTTTTCCATGTCTTTCTTGGAATTTTTTTGCTGGTTTCCAACAAAAACTTAAAGTTGATCAATGTCAACCATTTCAAGAACAAATATCACAAATTGGGTTTGGTGCTTGTGGTGGCTAATGGTGTGGATGAGGAAAATGGGTCTTTGGACCCATGTAAAGAAGAACATGGAGAATTGGGAATTAGGGCTGGGAATTAGTGGGAGAGAAGAGATGCAGAACTGGGGTTTCATCTCAGATAGAGCATAACAGAGAAAAGAAGAAAAAGTGAAGAAGAAAGCAATTTGGGGTCTTATCTCAGAGAGAGCAGAGAAGAAGAAGAAGAAGAAAGCAAAATTTAGAGAGACAGAGAGAGCATAGACCAATTTCACACAACAAAAAAGTGAAAAAAAAAAAAAAAAAAAGGTGATGCGGAACCAATAAGGAGCTTTTATAGAGGGTGTTTTTGAATGAGTTTCAAAAAGAGGGCATTGTTGAATAAAACATTAAAAATGGGGATAAAGCCGCCTATTTCTCAATTTTTTTCTCAATGACTAAATTGAATTTTGTGTCAAACCCAGTGACCAAAAATGTATTTAATACTTTTTCTTATGGGTGCTGATTTCCCACTCTCCTTTTGTCCACTCACATTCCCTTTTATTTTTTAATCAATTTTATTCTTCCTCTTTTCCATTATACCCTTACCTTACATTAATTTCTTTTTACTTCACTTTTACATTTTTTTTAATATTTAATTTTCCTACTTGCACTCCATTTTCAATATATTTTTTTTATCGATTAAGAAATAATTAACATTGTTGAAAATGGAGTGCAAGTGGGAAAATTAGGTATAAAGAAAAAGAAATAATATAAAAGTACAGTAAAAAGAAATTAATGATGGGTAAGAATAGATTAGGAAAGAGAAAGAATAAATAAATAAATAAATAAAAGGGCGTGTAAGTGAACAAAAGGGGAATGAGAAAATCAACTCCCTTTTTCATATGGAAAAATAGGTCCTAAAATTTTAGAAAACCATGAAAAAGAAAAGAAAGTGATTTAATCTGAAGAAAAATCATGAAGTTATTAATAGGAAAATCAAATCTTAGAGAAATTCCAAATTTGAGACCTCATGTAGCATAATTAGGCCAACCAATACTCTTTTATATTTTGTTTTATGTAATCGCCTACATACATATTCATGAGATAGTAAGAAAATCACATAGCAAAATATGGATTAATTGACAACTAAAGTCTAAAGTTGAAGATGGGTGGTGGTGATGGGCTGAAAAATGGAGTCAGATTCCAAAGCAGCTGCTAATTCAGGCCATAAGATAGAAGATACAGTCCATGAGCCATCCCCCTTTGCACTTGACCTTTGGTTCATGTAAGCCACTCCAATCCTTTCTATTGTGGAACAAACAGTCCCAAGCACTGGGCTCCCAAACCCAAAGTCCAGCTCAGCAACTGGAAACTTTCTTCCCGATGACAAAACAAGTGCCGGTCCTCCTTGTCCCAACACAACTTTGGACAGCATAAGCCCAGGCCTATGGCACTCAATCCAGTCAATCAAGTCCAGAAAATGTTCCTCATTTGTTACCTTCGAAATTGCCTCACCAACAATACTAGCCACATCTGATATTGAACCTTGCTTCAAATCCCCCACACTTGCCTCTCCAAAAGCCAAAGACAAAACATTCCCAATGTAATTTGACATGGGATTTATCTGGTTTTCTTTCTTATGCATCCTAGACCGTCCATCTACTAACCAACCCATCTTGCACATTCCATGGGATTTTGTATCAATGGCCGTGACCATAGTTTTCCATATATAAGCTGAGACTGCCTCAATTTTTGTTCTCTTCTTACCATTTCTTGATGCAAGACTCTGCAGATGTTTAATGCTCGAATCTTCGATGTAATAAAGGCGCTTAATCAAGGTTTTGGCTGTTGGGATATTCATGATCTCTTCCATGGTGCACTTGACAAAACTTTGGTCCAAGGAAGAGTGATAGCTAGGAGGGCAGCGTGCACGAAGGTGCAGATTTCTCCGGTGATCTGGCACACATGAAACGGGCTTCTTTCGCGCTATTTCGGACCATGAGAGAAGAAAGTTACCAAAGCTAGTGGCATCCCCAAGTGCATGGTCAAAAGTGAACGTAATTGAAACGCCTCCACATGTATATAACGTGACTTGAATTTGAAAAGGGAAGTCGGGGCTGATGGAGGCCAGCTTATTGCTTTGAAGAGATTGATCAAGATCGTAGAAATTTAGTTTTTTCAAAGGAATGTTGGCATGAGCTTCCACAACTAGGACACCGGAGTTGTCACACATGATTTCGGGCTCGTTCGTATGCTGGTTTGGAACGATTCGACCAGCGAATGGGTAGTAAGAGTTGAGAGTACTGGCAAGGGAGGTATTGAGGGACTCAATGATGGAGGAGAAGTCGGTGGCAGCATGAAGATCATGTGGTTTGTTGGGATAGAAATAGAAGTATGAGACTGGAAACCGGCCAGAGAGCAAGTCAAGGTTTGAGAGACTCAGTATATGAGGGTGATCCACCATTGGATTTGTAGGTTTGACAATAAATTTTGTGGTGAAATTCACCTCAAAATCAGCTTCTGCTCCCATTACAAAATATTTTAGCTGGGTTGCTTTTGAAACAACTCTCTCTCTCTCTCTCTCTCTCTCTCTCTCTATGTTTCAATGAATAAATCCCTCCTCATCAGCATATTTATAGCTTGTAATGGAGACAAGCATGACTCAAAGTTGCTAGGATACTACCAAAAGATCCATCAACATAACCTATAATACGTCACGGGCTATAATTATTTTAGAAATAACAAAATAACCGAAGTTGACACAGGTTTACTGTTTTCTTTTTCTTTTTTACATACGATAAAGATTTGAACTAAAGATCTACCATTTTCCCACCCTATATATTATTACAGTCCTGATCTTTTGGACTACATGAGTTCAAGAGATTTGTGATCACTCACCGTTGGATGTAAATTCAACGGTTCACTCACTCTTGCATTCTTTTTAAGAAACTTTTTTTAACCATCGGATTAATATCCAACAGTGAGTGACCACAATCTTTTGGATTCCTGTGGTCCAAGAGATCAGGATTGTATATTATTATATGACTTGTTTTGTTTTCATTAACTTTCTTCCGCGCACTTGAATGAATTTCCATGGAACAATTTTCCCCTTATTTCAATATCACTTATATGAAATAGAATGAAAATATATATATATATTTATTGGAGTTGGTGTTAATGTACGTATGATGTATTATAGATTGTGGTTAAGTTTATGAAGCAGCTGACATGCACAAGCTTAAAAGAGGCAAAATCGAGTTTTTGAAAATTTGAGTTTTAGCGTTCGTTTTGAGCTCATAATGTTACGTTTTGAAGTATTTAAAGTACTTTGTTATGTCGAGAGCAGGTACCACAGTGATGGCCTCTTTCTTCCCCCCTGCTTGACACTTAGGTTCGAAACTCAATGGATTTCTTTCCTCTCAATGTAACCAAAAAAAAAAAAAGTACTTTGTTACGTTAGAAGCACTTTGTGGCTAGGAATAAGTCGAATCCCGAGTTAGGATTAATCCCACCTTTTGGGTGTGAGGACACCTCGTGTTATTTATTATAAATAAATAAAAAAAGAGTATTTCAAGTAATCTTAGGGGTCGTTTTTTACGCTAGACTGTCTTGGCCTGGACTATACTTAGAGATTGTCTTGGATTGTCTTGGATTGGCTTGGCTTGGCTTAAGTTGGATAACAATTATCTTGCGTTTGGTATATGATTGGTTTGGACTAAATTTAAATATATTAAAATATTAATAAACACTTTTTAATATATATA
The DNA here is from genome assembly GCF_902201215.1 of Prunus dulcis. Lineage (NCBI taxonomy): Eukaryota > Viridiplantae > Streptophyta > Magnoliopsida > Rosales > Rosaceae > Prunus > Prunus dulcis. The sequence continues at coordinate 1,507,027 of NC_047654.1, read as the reverse complement.
TATATATATAACATTAAAAATTAATTATAAAATAACAAAAAGATTATAAAATAAATAAAATTCATCTCCTCCTCTGCCCAACAAAGAACCCAAGTCGGCACCACCCTTTCCTACCCTCAAATTCGACATCATCATCTCAAAAATCCCTTCCCCAAACCCCAAAAAAGTCATGTTTCGTTCTTTTCTTAGCCAAAATTGAAATCATTTATGATCTTTTTTGTTATACAAATGTTTTTTTTTTTTTTTTTTTTGGATTTCCAAAGAGGGGCATAGAAAAGAAGTTGAGGGAGAGGGGCACATCGATGTTACTAGGGTCGGGGAAGACTGGGACAATGATGCAGTGTAAGATCCCACATCAACCAACGGAGAGGGGGTGATGTGAATTATATGTGCACACCCGCATCCATCTAGCACGAGGCCTTTTGGAAGCTCACTGGCTTCGGAGTCGTAGGAACTCCGAAGTTAAGCGAGTTGGGGGCCAGAGCAATCCCAAGATGGGTGACCCACTGGGAAGTTGCTCGTGAGCTTCCAGAAACAAAACCGTGAGAGCAGAGAGGGGGGCCCAAAGCGGACAATATCGTGCTACGGCGGATCCAATCCCGGGATGTGACAATTTGGTATCAGAGCCACTCTGCCGTGTGATGCGAGTGTACCGACGAGGACGTCGGGCACTTAAGGGGGGGTGGATTGTAAGATCCCACATCAACCAACGAAGAGGGGGTGATGTGCCTTATATGTGCACACTCGCATCCATCTAGCACGAGGCCTTTTGGGAGCTCACTGGCTTCGGAGTTGTAGGAACTCCGAAGTTAGGCGAGTTGGGAGCCAGAGCAATCTCAGGATGGGTGACCAACTGGAAAGTTGCTCGTGAGCTCCTAGAAACAAAACTGTGAGGGCAGAGAGGGGGCCCAAAGCGGACAATATCGTGCTACGGCGGAGCCGATCCCGGGATGTGACAATTTGGTATCAGAGCCACTATGCCGTGTGGTGCGAATGTGCCGACGAGGACGTCGGGCCCTTAAGGGGGTGGATTATAAGATCCCACATCAACTAACGGAGAGGGGGTGATGTGCGTTATTTGTGCACACCCGCATCCATCTAGCACGAGGCCTTTTGAGAGCACTGGGAAGTTGCTAGTGAGCTCCCTCAATCAATTTTTATTTATTTTTTTTTTTTTTGCCAACGGGGTCTAGCCTAGTGGAAAAGGGCCTTGACTTGCAGACTAGAGGTCTCAGGTTCGAACCCCCATGACATCATAGTTGTGTGTGTGTGCGCATGAGAAATCCTCCTTCGCTGTAATTTAGACTATTGCTTGTACTTAAAAAAAAAATGGAAAAAGAAGAGGTTACAAAGATGGAAGGATAAAATCCCTAAAATTACTCTCTCTCTCTCTCTCTCTAGCTAAAATCCTCCCCTGCTCTCATACTAGCGGCTGACCGGCTCAGGCTGTCGCTACCTCTCTTACCTACTTGGTTCCCAAGCCACATATTCACTGGTACAGAAATATCTCTATTCTTTTAGTATTATTTGCATTGAGAGCCTCGAAATATACTCAAAGTGAAGCGCTCACAAATTTCAATAAGGAAATCTGTTTCCTTCCATTTATCAAATCTATTTTAAGCATTCGAACAACCATGGTGAAAAGTGTCACTACGAGGAGCAAGATGGTGGCCACGAACTCTCTCGCGGCACCAAGTCCCCATGGTATCGCCACCACCGCTGCCCTGCTTGGACTAGTTTTGGAGCAAGTGTCGCCACATCCACCTTTGCTGCCATAACCTTTAAGTGTTGAATCTATTCGCGCCACTGGAGAAACCCTAGGTCATCATCAACTCGGCTCCACACAATTCTCTTTTGCCTACCCGAGCAGCCAAGCAGATCTCAATAACAAGGTCGACGAGTTCTCTAAGAGGTTCGAGGACAAAAATAACTAGGTCGATCAGCTACTCAGGAAGATTGACTTGATCTACGACTGTGAATTTAGACCAGTCGGTGAGGAAGAAAGGCTGGCGAGGGTACATGCAAGCGATTCGAGAGGTCCCATAAAGATCGTGCAGTAACCATAGGCGAGCCGCAAGGCAGTAACATGTAGATCAGCAAGCTGACGAGTCATAGACATCTGCAAAGGATCGTGACCAGAGCATGACAAGCGTTCGTTTGAGATTACGCTTGCAGACCAATGTTCACACTCGTTTGGGCTCATAAGAAAGCTTTTCAACAAATCTAGGATCATAATGCTACCAAGGAACCTCCACAAAAGGTCATAAGAATCAACACTATCTTAGCTGACTCCGAGGAGTCTAGGATTACCAGTAAGGAGAAAAATAGGAAGATCAAGCAGGCTATTGTAATCTCCCAATAACTAACCAGCGCTTGACTGGTAGAAGACTATCTTATGACCAGCTTCCAGAAAAAAGACTTGTTCAGGCTTGATCTGCCACATAATGATGCCTTCGTCATCAACATCCAAGTTGCACAAGCCATAATCGAAGGTAATGCTGCTAAGATACTGTAACTTTTGGTTGTCCAACAGATGGGCATGGAGAACAAGATCAGCATGTCTACCAAGTCACTGACCAACTTTAATGGTGCAACTTCAATTACCGTGAGGACAATAGATCTAGATGTCTATTCTCCTCCGCTGATCAACTTGAAAACCTTTATGATCATCTTCGCAATGTCCTTCTACAATGGCATTTTGGGCAGATAATAGATTTGCAAGATCAATGCAATCACATCTGCTACACATGAGAAGGTACGCTAGCTAATTTCGGGAAGCGAAGTCGGGCAAATGAACATCAATTAGGTAATGGCAAAAAGATGTTCAGCCTAAGAGCTGAAAGAAAGCAAACAAGCCCAGTTCATTCCTTAAGTCGAGTAGATCGGGAAGGGGAAAAATCGACAGAGGAGATTGTGGAGTTCATTCCTGTGAGTTTAGCAGACCAGAAGGGAAAAGAAATAACCACTCCTCAATAGCAATTAAAGAACCAAGATTGAGAGGAAAGAGTTCTCTCGGAAACTTCTCCCGAACAAGGACGGAGGCTCGAAGAAGACGTCGAACATATAGATCTTGATCCTTACAAGCCAGAAAGAAAAAATCATATTGGCTCGCACCTTAGCAATGAAGAAAAAGTCGAGCTGACCATCTTCCTCAGAAAAACAATGATGTATTCGTATGGTCACCATCTGATATGCTTGGCATCAATTGGCAGATCATCTGCCACCGGTTATATGTCAAGCCAGCCATCAAGCCAGTAGCCCAAAATAGACTCAATTTTGCTCCAGAGCGAATTGCAATCATCGAAGCTGAGATTAACAAGCTCCTAGCTACCGGCTTCATTGAAGAAGTCTCCCACTCATAATGGTTGGCCAACATTGTTTTGGTGGCAAAGAAGGACCAAGGCAAATGTAGAGTTTGTAGACTAAACGGACCTCAATAAAGCATGCCCAAAAGACAACTTTCTATTGCCAAGGATTGATCAGCTCGTAGATTCAACTTCCAGAAACCAGTTGCTCAACTTCATAGTTGCCTACTCCAACTACAATCAAATTATGATGCACTAGGAAGACAAAGCAAAGACCGTTTTCATAATCGAAAGAGGTATATATTCCTACAAGGTCATCTCATTCGGCTGAAGAACACTTGGGCAACCTACCAAAGGCTCATGAATAAAATTTTCAATGAGCAGATCGGCAAAACCATGGAAGTTTACTTCGATGATGTGCTGGTCAAAGCTCCTCAGCCAGCAGATCAGATCAAAAACCTTGTCAAAGCCTTTAGCCTGCTCCAAAAATACCGAATGAAATTGAATCCAACCATGTGTATATTTGGAGTCTCATCTAGCAAATTCTTGGGGTACTTAGTCACTCAAATGGGCATCGAGGCCCACCCTAACCAAACCAAGGTTATTCTCAACATGAAGTCACCTATCACAACAAAATAAATCCAAAGCCTCATGAGTAGAGCAACTACTCTCAACTGATTTCTTTGGAGATATATCGACAAGTGAAAGTCATTCTTTAAAGTCTTTCAAGACTTGAAGGACAAAGAAAGAAGTGGGATGAATAGTCCGAGGCAGCCTTTAAAGACTTAAAGGTATACCTTACTTCACCTCCCCTGCCTAAGCTAGACGAGGACCTGTTGATCTACCTAGCGGCTGAAGACCTCCTCTACCGGCTGAAGACTATTATAAAAGCTTGCATATTTTGTTGCAGAATTCACTTCATCCTTAGCGAAGAAGGGAAGTTGGTCAACAGAAACAAGAAAAGTCCGAGAGCAAAAGAGAGATCATCCGCCAAATGTGACCAACCCAAAGACATGTGGTAGTTGCGCGTAGATAGAGAATCAAATCATATGGGAGTTGGAGTAGGCGTCGTCATAGTCACCTCAAGTAGAAATATGTTGGAGTAAGCCATTATACTTGGCTTCTCAACTTCAAACAACGAAGTAGAGTACTAGGAATTGCTTGTTGATCTGTGCTTAGCAAAAGAATTGTCGATCAAAAGGCTAGCCATCTATGTAGAGTCCTAGCGCATCACTAATCAAGCCTCAGTGGTGTACACGGCAAAACACCCAAGAATGATCCAATACCTCAGCAAGGTTCAAGAACTTTTGAAGGAATTTCCGACCTTCACTATCTAGCAAGTTCCCTGGGTAGAGAACAGTCATGCAGCTGACAAGCCTAAGAACAGCGTTGCACACCCAATTCAGGAGCTCAATCCCGGTCGAGCACCTTGATCAGCCAAGTATTGAAGAGGTAGAGCAGACAGACTTGATACAGATCAATGAGGATCCCAACTGGCAAGACCTTATCATTGACTACTTTGTGAATGAAAATTTGCCAAAAGAGAAGTCTGAGGCTACAAATATCTAGCATAACGCCGTAAGATACTACGTGCAGGACAACGAGCTTGTTCGTAAATCATATTATGGGCCTCATCTCACATGCATAAAGTACCCTCAAACTTTTAAGGTGCTCTTCAAGATTCATGATGGCAAATGTGGAAATCACTCTAGGGGCAAGTCACTAGCACAGAAAGCCCTAAGCATAGGCTACTTCTAGCCTACTATAAGCCACGATTCCACGGAGTATGTCAAAAGATGTGATCAATGCCAACGATATAAGCTAGTTCCTGGTCTACTCGAAAAAGTGTACCACCCACAAAACAACCCATGACCATTCATGCAATGGGCCATTGACTTAGTGGGTCCCATGCCACCAACATCTGTCAAGAAGGAAATGATAATTGTTGCCACCGACTACTTAACTTAATGGATAGAGGTTGAAGCTCTTTCCTCTACTAAAGACTTTGATGTGGAACAATTCATCTGGAAGAACATCATCGTCGCTTTAGCTGTCCATTGTCCCTGGTCATCGACAACGAATCACAATTCATTAGAAAGTAGATCACTGGATTTTTCACAAAGTATGGTATAAAGCAATATTTATCAACTCCGAGATATCTACAAGGCAACAATCAAACACAAGTCTCCAACTAATTTGTGACCGCCTGCCTGAAAAAGAGATTGGAAGGTGCCAAAGGAAAATGGGTAGACAAGTTTCCTAGAGGACTATGGGCTTATCGCAGATCAACTAGGAAAAATCCATTTTCCTTAGCCTTCGGAACTGAGACAATCATTCCTCGTCATATCACTCATTAGATGGATAACATTGATCAGAAGTGCGAGTAGATAAAGATTAACCTTGACTTGCTCGAAGAGTGATGAGAAAATGTAATTGTATGAGTTGCAGCTTATTAGTAGCAATTGATGTCCTACTACAACAACAAAAGCAGCTTCATCCCGAGCAGATGACTAAGTCCACTCCATTTCGATTCGAAGAAATTTTTTCATTTAAGGAAATGTTCGAGAAATATTCATTCCTCAGCAAAGGAGAACACCCTACTCAAGAGAATTCAAACCAATGGCCACTTGATCCTTCAAGTTGGTCATGTGGTCAGCAAATCACAAAAAGACAAATTCGAGAAGTCCAACTTTGAACATTTGTCCCCCTCAATAGAAGATGACACCATTTCCGTAAGGAGGGTAAAAAATTCATGCCCTAGGAGATGCATAAGGTCAAGTACATGGTAACTCACTTGGTGGCTGATTAACTCGTTAACTCAGCCATGCAGTCAGCAAATCGAAAAAAAGGTGAATTCAAGAGGTTTCATGTAAGAGGCAACTCTACTCTTTGGCTATAGTTATCCAACCAAGTGGCAACAGGTCCACATAAGAGGCAACTCACGCTCCGGCTAAAGTTGTCCAACAAAGCGGCCAATAGGTCCACATAAGAGACAACTCAACGCTCTGGCTATAGTTATCCAACCAAGCGGCCAACAAGTCCACCTAAGTGACAGTATACAGCTCTGACTATTCTATCCACCAAGCGACCAACAGGTCCACCTAAAAGGCAACTCAACGCTCCAGCTATAGTTGTTCAACCAAGCGACCAGCAGGTCCACCTAAGCAATAACGCACAGCTTTGGCTATTACTGCCTAACGAAGCTGTCGACAGGTCCACGAAAGCAATAATGCACAGCTCCGGTTATTGCTGCCTTCAGCCAACAAGTCCATCAAAGCGACAACATACATCTTTGGCTACAGTTGCCTGCCCAAGCGGCCAACAAATCCACTTTAGCGACAACTCACAACCCTTCTATTCAAGTGTCAGCATGCCGCACAGGTAGACCACTCAGGCAGTTAGGAAGCCAAAAACTGAACAAAGAACAGACTATCAACAGATCTATAAGTTCAAATATATTAACAAGCGGCCGATATACCCAAGTTCAAAAGAACATATATAGTGGTCAACCGAGACCAATGCTTAAAGAAGAATAAAGCTGCAAAGAAGACAAAGTCTTCATCTACTTTGAGACTTTAGCAAGAGACTCCCCCTTTATGCTAGTCAGCTACATTCTCCTCAACCACATGCTATCGACTTTAACCACATAGACTACCTGCTTCTCAGTTGGATTTATGTTCGTGAGGGTATCATGTTCACCTTAAGCAGAAGACTCTCCTTAGCCGCATCCCCGTCGATTCCAGCCTTATCGGTTATCTGCTCCTTGGCTGCATCTATATTTTTTATTGTATCCTACTCACCTTAAGCAGGAGACTCCTCTTAAGAAAGAAGGAAAATAAAAATAAAAATAAAAATAAAAGGGCTCAACCCTTTCATCACTAATTGGGTAGAATGAAGTATCCCATTCCCTCAGGAACATACTTGCTTTTTCCAGACAAGCCGGCTAAAGACTCATCCCTTTCATCAAGTTGATCATCCGAGCCAGGATCATGATGTTTCCATCTTTCAACATCTCTAGCTAGGGGTAGAATACCTTCCTGCTTTCATGGCTTGGTGAACTTAGGCCATGACAGACACAAGATAAAATCTTTTACTAGTCTCGTCAACTGCAAAAAGAAGATAGAAGTTAGTTAGTCACAAGAATTCACATATAATAAAACTATTGGATATGTGAGTAAAGCAAAGCAACAGTTCAAGACATACTATAGCAAAACATTGCACCGGTCGGCTATTTCAATAGCTACCCGATCTAAACCAACCTCAACATAGCACAGATGCTCGCCTAATCCCTCGATTTGCCCCAACTCAAAGAAGGAATCTCAAAAGCCTCCTCCAGACAGGAGCCCAACTTTCAAAAATAGCTCAAGTGCAGTTGGAAAGCCCCACGAGTATTTCACATCTCCTACATGCCCCATATGTGACATGCAGAAGCTGGGGGGAGGGGGCATTTGTGGGAGCAAATAAATCCAACGTCCAATCAAAATGTGCTATGTGGAAAAAAAGCTAACCCTAGAAATATATTATTTAAACTAATAAATAAGGTTTAATAATATATTTAATGAGGAAGTTACCTATTTAAGTTGAGGGAATAAATTCCATAAACTCCCTCAATCAAATTATTCAAGAAATGAATAATTCTCTTTAAAGAGAATTATTCCCTCCTTAAATGGAAAAGAAGAGGTTACAGAGACGGAAGGGTATTTAAATAGAAGGAGAAGACAAAGAAGGTAATTCTAAACTCTTCCTAACTCAGAAAAATCCCTACATTACTCTCTCTCTCTAGCCGAAATCATCCCCTGCTCTCATACTCGTGGCTGACCAGCTTAGGCTGTCGCCACCTCTCTTACCTTATCAGCTCCCAATCCACATATCTCTACAGTAGAGAAATATCTTCATCCTTTCTTTATTATCTTCATCTTCTCATACCATATTATTGACTTAGGCATTGAAGGGCCATTGGTCACCAACACAATGGTGGTTCTCCGTTGACCACCATTTATCTTACATGGAATCTAGCAAGGGAGAGTATGAGAGAGAATAATGATTCGCAAATATTCTCCCTGGAGAAATTTGTATAAACAAGTACGACAGATATGGTGAATCTGGGTTGTGGTTGGAGGAGAGAGAAAGTAGTGGTGGCAGGTGGGTATGTCGGCTCTTGGTGGTTGTTGGTTGTGGCTGGTTGTAGGTGATGTTGTTGGTTGAGGGAAAGGGCACATCGATGCTGCAAGAGACGTTGCTCGCTAGCGAAGGGCTTAGGACAATTTGTCCCCCCTTTCCACACAGACTTTCGTAAGAACACCTAAGGAGGTGTTTTTGATGGGGCCCAGTATTAATAATCTCATTTAAGATTTGAACCATGTGCAACAAACATGGGATTATTATTACCAAGGCTGTCCAAGCCAAGCCCTTAGAGGTTTCTCTCAACTTTCAAAGTATTTTAAGTGATTTTAGAGGTTTCTCTCAACTCTCTTTTATTTTCGGTTTATATAGAAGCGCTGTAATAACCCAAACCTAAATTAATATTTAAATATTAATTCATTAAGAGGAAAAGACAATTTTGACCTTGAAATAATTTATTAAAGAAAAGTTGACTTGTTGGCCGAGAAGGAATTTGACACTTCCACACACACCGTTGCGTAGAGCACGATGAAACGAGTTCGTAGACACAAAGTGGGCTCGAATCAGAGCTTTAACAAAGAAAATACGGTCAAAATACGTAGAATGGCAAAATGGTAATTTGGGAAATCAGGATTTCAAACCCTCCTTTCTCTCTCTTGTCCCGCAGAACCCTCCTCCCCTTCGAAATTTCTCCAGCCGTCACCTTCAAACCGCCAGAGCTTCAGCCACCGACCACCCTTGCCCCTGCCGTCGGTGCTAAAAGGACCAGCTCGGTTCCGTCTTCAAGCCCCGACCATTTTTCACCGCCAACCGCTGTGAAATCGCCGATTTTGACAGAACTTCCAACCCTTCGATCTCCGCCATTCGGCCACCAAATCGGACGAGTGAGGTATGGTTTATTAGCTATTTTTCATGCTCTAGCCGCTGGTTGGGTAGGATTTCAGAAACTACAAGCGTAGATTGTTCGATTTTCAATCTAGGTTTCAGCCGGTTATGAGGGTGCAATTCCGGCCACTTTTGGCCAGTTTTTGGGGTAAGTCCAAGAACAAAAGTGGTTCCAAATAGGGTGTTTTACCTAGGACAGGAGTTTGGGCCAGCAGTTTGGCAATTTTCCGACCGCCAGAAATTTATCAAGCCACCCACGCTCTGCCAGTGCGTGTGGCGGCGAGTGGGCAATTTATTGGAGCTCACTTTCAGTCCTAGAATGTTCCTCGTGTTGTCACGAGCGCGTAGGAATTCGCGGATCTCAATTTGGATACCGTTTGAGCCTCGAACGGATTTTTACATATTGTGTGATTTCCAGGTTCAATACTGTTGAGCAGTTGAATCGTAATCATTTTCAGATATGTTAATTTAGACCATTCCAGGATCGTTTAGGATTCGACGGATTGTGAATCGGAGTTTCGGATACTCCGAAATCGCGAACACTAGGGCTAGGGTTTAGAAATCATGCGATTGTACGATCGTGATCAATTCGACCGTCCGATCGAGATCAAACTCTCGGGACATGTGTCCTAGGTATATTGGAACTTCTAGAGGCTTCCGGATCATAATTTTGAGGTCGTGGACTCGCGGGGTCCCGGGTTGACTTTTTGGGACTTTAGTGCTTTTTGAGTCCCAAGATACTGCTAAACTATTCCAAGTTGAAGGAAAGCTTTTTTGGGCATAGGAACAACTTTAATCTGACACACATACTTCTAGAGCTGGTGGTCAGGGTTTTTAAATGAATACTATATTGAGTATTGTATTAATAGAATATTATGGTCATTGAATCAGGCACCCGGACACCAGTTGACCTGCAGGAGAGACCTTCAAGAGGTCCAGCGAGCACGGACCATCTGTGAGTGGACTCTTTGTTTTTATAAATGAATTTAAGCAGTTCAGTTACAGTATTTGATCTTGAATAAGTTTTATTCAAGAATTATTGTTTTATAAGCTGTTATATGCTTTTAAATATTTTGTTTTGCATGCTGCCGAGTGGAATCTCCTTTAAAGAATATAGGAAAAGAAATTCTAGTGAATTATCATATTGTCAGATAAATGGCAGCAGAATTTTAGAGTTTACAGAAATTCAGTTATTCAATAGATTTTCTTCAGAAACTTTATATTTTCCTAAACCACCTTAGGTACCCAGATATACAAATGTTGCCTTCGGTAAATAAGTTGCGTTCAAATTAAATGTTGCCTTCGGATTTTATTGGTTGCCTTCGGTTTAGTCAGCATGCTTCACAGTTGCCCCACGAGTTCTTTGGTACTCAAACTCGTGTGGAGCGAGTAATGCGGATCAGGCTAATTACGGTCCCCAGAATCCTGCGAGTTGCGACTCAGACTGACCTTGTGTCACTGAGACCTGCGAGTACGTATCACCCATGGTGATGCGAGGAATTGACGGATATTAGGAATTGAAGAAAATAAGGGGTACAGCTAGGTGGTAGTTTTAAACTTTTTTCAATGCTTTTAAGGAATTAATGTTAACCATGAGTATGATTGGCATATATATGTATAATTATATGAGTGCATTGATTTCAGTAATAAAGAGAATAATTTAGTTTGTATAACTGTTTTTACAGTGGGGTTAGTATGTTCATCTGTAGTTTTCTAAACTTTGTTTTTGGGTCCACTCACCTTTTTTAATGTTTTGCGCCCCCAGGCAGTAGGCGTGCACAGAGATCCACCATTGGGCCGTTTTCTGCCTTCCGCGCTTTCCTTTTGATGTAGGACTTTTTCTTTTGTAAAAGGATTGACTCCTTTGTAAATTCTTAGTAGTCGCTCTGATAATTTGCCCTAGAATTAGAATGTAACTGTTGGAATGTATATATACGTATGCTGGCAGTTGGTTGTGTATATATGCTTGTTTGGCAGGTGTAAATGTTTTGGTATTGATCCAATTTACAAGGGAGACTCTGCTGATTTTTCGGTAGGAGTCAACCTTGTTATTTTATCGTACTTTGTAGGGGAGGGCAATTAGGTCATTTGTGCCCGACATCCGCCAGGTGTCGGACACGCACAGAATCCGGCTCGGATTCTGAAGCGGAATTTAGGTCGGATCTTGTCAAACGATATTTGAGAAAGAGGGAGCCAAACTTAAGACCTCAAATGTATAGATAAATGCTTTTAACCATTTCAGTTACAAGCCCTTTGCGGATTTCAACTTACTTATTGTACGGTTTACCCATGTTTTTCTTTTCGTGTTATATTGCGTCCATCTATCCAACATCAACTTGGCATAAGTGCTCACTTGATCAACTTAATTTGAGGGACACCGACAATGCTTTAAAGGCTGCATTCACATGAATTTTTATTTTTTTTCTTGTATATGCCACTTGAATAAATTATGGCAAAAAGTCACTTTTGGTCCCTATAGTTTGCCACTTTTACCACTTTGGTCCTTGTCGTTTTAATTTGGTCAATTTTGTCTTTGTGGTTTCAATTTGAAGCAATTCAAGGATAATATTCAATTTCTGTCAAATTTTTTTATAACTCATGTTAGTTGTAGAGGGGCAATTTGGTTCACAAATTATTAAAAATTAATTCATTTTAAAGATAAATATTAAAGACAAATATTTAAAAAAAAGTAAAATCTTAAAATTAGAAAGAAATTTTTTTTCCCACCGCATAGAGCATCGTCTTGTCCATGACGATGGAAAAAAAAATTTAAAAAAAAATCTCCACAGCCTTGTCCATCAAACCTAGAGCATCGTCAAGGTCCAAGATTCCATCATCGGACTTCCAACTAACCACCAAAATGCATCACACCACCGCCTCCCTCCCTTTCTCTCCACTTCCTTCCTCCCTCTCTCTCTCTCCCCCCAAAATTTATCAAGACACCCCATCCAAATTGAATCGATAGGGACCAAAGTGATAGAAGTAGCAAACTATAAGAACCAAAAGTGACTTTTTGCCATAAATTATAGAGTCCGTTATTTGGTCCAACATGGACATGGCGCTACTCTGGGATTTACTGTAATAATATAATGCACTTTTTGTATGGCCCTTGGTTTAGGGTTCAATAGAAAGATTCGATCACATTTACTGAAGAAAAAACAATAGTTTGTGTTTGGTGATGATGATGAGTAGGTGAAAGAACACATTTGAGCACTCAAGTTTGGCAGGCAGCATGATTATGAAGAGAAGATTTATCAACACCACAATGCGATATAGTTGTAAAATAGCCAATCATAAAAGAAGTCTCAGAATGCACGGAACTTAGCTGGAAGCTGATGTACATCACAAGGACATATTTAATTGTAAGAAAATGTACCAGATTCCATAGCTTGTATTCCCCATTAGCTGGTGTGAGGGTCAAAAGTTCTCATCATAACTAGCCTACCCATTTCGACAGGTATTTCCAATGTAGGCAAATATGATTTGGTCAAGCATAGTTCCATAAATTTTGGGGGCCTTTGCTTGCTTGCTAGCCCACTTCCAATATATCATAGCATATGCTCCATTACAAAAGAAGATGTGATTGTATGTCTAAGTGCTCCTCACCATAAATAAATGTGTTGAGACTTGAAAGGCATTACCATGCCTCTTGTCAAGGCATGTTCACTTAAATGCCACGAATCCAATATGTTCCACAAGAGGCAGTCGGAAGGGAGATTCCTTGTATGTTGTATTTGAGGTGGAATCCAGGTCGATTGGGATGAAATATAAATTCAAAAGTTCCTTTCTTGTAAGAATGGTCGGACGGATGACATGATCCTAAAAGTCTTCACGGAAAAACATATCAAAAGTTCCTTTTTTGTAAGAGTGGTCGGACAGTTGACATGATCCTAAAAGTTTCCACGGAAAAATATCGCACTGTACACTAGTGGCTTACTTACAATCTCACCTTCAAATGTGCATGCCAATTAGGAAAATCACCATATGACCTATCTCATCCGTCTGGTAAGCGGTACCTGTGGAGGGATTCTTTCATTTCGACTTTCATTTTTCGCTTCTTTTTTTTTCTCTTCTTCTTGTTCTTTGGTTACGTGGCTGAAGATAATCTTTTGTTACTTGATTTCTTTTTTTTCCTTCTTGGTTTTCATAGTTTATCACAGTTTTGTTGCACAGGATGAGCTTGCAAGGATGCCAAGGCACTTTTCCTCAACCTCACGCCAAGCAGGAGCTTTTGATCTTAATCAATCAATCCTCAATCCTGTTCTTGATTTTGTCTGTGTCTTTTTCTTTTTCTCCCTCTTCTCTGGTGCTGGGAATGGGTTATATTTCATCTGGTAAGAATCATGTTAAGTCAGATTTCATGTGATAAACACAACATGAAACTTAGGACTTGGGCACAACCAAACTTAGTGGAGTAGTTTCATAAAAATGAATAAACAATTAGGACAGCAAATCGTGGTCCAATTCTTCACATTCACTTCATACCACTAATCAATTTTACCTATCTCTTGGCCTCCCAACTCTTATGCCTAGTCCAACCCCTAGAAGCACCATTGCAGAAAGTTCACATGATGAATTATAAATCATCACCCAATTCACTGCAACATCGATATTTCGGTCACCAGCATAACAGTTTGAACCATGTTAAGCTGGAAAGTGATGAAGAATATGTGAAGGGAAAAAAGAGCAAGTTTAAGGGATGATTCGAGGCACAGAAGCTGCCCTCCAGTTAGGGTTTCGGTACCTGACATCTTGTTTTAGCTACATCTTAAGGAAGCAAGGGCATTTTACAACGAGTTCGCTGTGATGCATTATTTGATGGTGATGATAGTAAAAGGGCACTGAGATATGATGAAGTCATGTTTGTGGATCCTTATTTTGTCAATCCCAGTTACTCCTTTCACCTCCTTGGATGCTAATTAAGAAGTCATGAGCATCTATTGTATGCATGAAGAACTAAAAATTGATGAGAACCTACCTACGGAAAAATGGTGTGTGTGTGTGTTTTTTTTTACCCTTTTCTATATCTACTGGAGTTTTACGTACTAATTCTGTAATTAATAATTAGTGAAGAGAGTTATAATGTTCATGATGTTGTACATCTGATATCCATTAAACTCCTCAGTATTATATATGTACTTTTTTCTTAATTAGGAAAAGTGGGGAGTTTATAATGGCTTTTCTTCTTCTTCTCAATTTGGAGAAGTTAACCTAAAATTATGCTGCTAATGTGAGGAATTTGTAGCTCCAGTCCAATAGAGTATTTACCTCACATCCAAGATCAGAGTAAAAGATAATTTAAAAACCCATGATTAAAGGCTAAAGGCAATGAAAATTACAAGTTATATAGGTCTTTATAACTTTGACTAGGCAGAGTGTACAAGTGATAGATAATGTGTTGATATGAAGTGTCAGTCTTTACCTTTAGAGACAAGGACAATACTTCTTACATGTCCTATTCAATATTTATTCGGTAACCATTTCCAAACGAAAAAAAGATTTATTCGATAAAGGTGTTTTCTACCAGAAAAATATTTGAAGCAAATGTATCATTTCATAACTTTGATAACGCTTTCACTCAAACATTTGCCTAAAAAAATGTTTAACTCGAGGGAAATATTAAAAACATCAGTTATTTTATTATTTATTTGTCCACAATAATTATTTAATAAAATTTGTTTACCCCTTAAATTGCCTCAACTTTTCAACAATTTTGTCAAGAGGTAAGCCAATTTTTACCTTACTTCTAAACTCACCTCTTCCAATGGTAACAATACGGCACTGTAAACAAAATCTTATGCGTCAATTTGCAAAAATAAAACAAAACTTGAGGAAGCAAATGTTTCTTTCCCTATCTGGAGATCTCAAATTCAACACCAATGGGTAAGTGATCGCTTGGGTGACTGAAGTTTGGTAATCCACCATCAAGATCAGACGAGCCTGGTTCCGGAAGCTCAAGAAAACTGACTGGTCTTATGCAGTCAGAAGGGGAAAAGAATATATAATCAAGTGTACCAGTGAAACCAGGAGTGTAATTTGTAAATGGTGGTTCACCACGTGTAGTAGCATATGCGCTGCACAAGGGAATAGGTAGATCTACAGAATCTATCGAGGGTGCAGATGAAGAGTTGCCAGAAATAAGGTACTGGTAAACCTGGAATGTTCAAAATGTTAGAACTAGTGGAAGTATTCGAGGTCATTGAAGTAAAATATTTTCTAAGCTACCCAGCTACTTGCCGGCAACTTTAGATCAGCTTGCAAATCTTTTGCATGTATACTTTTAGGAGCTCTGTACAGATAAGCTAGTACATCTCCACAAACAATTTGTACATTCTTATTTTATCTTTACTCACACTCGCATCAATTTATCTTTTTATTTTTATGTGTACCCCATGCAGGCATGCATCACCACCTGCCTGAAGGGGCCAAGGATAAAACCTAAAGAATCTGAAATTATTCACACAAAGCACATGCAATAGGCAATGCAAAGAGGAAACCAAGTCAACTAAGAAGTGAAAGTGTGTGATAAGCCTTATCCCCTGGGGTACTTCTCTTTCAACAAGCTGCCACCAACTAGACGAACTAAAAGAAGAAAGTATTTGAGCCAAACTTCGGGCAAGTTTTTACCTCTCATATTAATCTATGCCAATATGGTTACTCACGAGTGCTGATATTTCCACCCGCATGTCCTATTTACTCAATCCCCCTATGTTCCCACACTGGTAAATGACTGAAACCCGAAGGATCTGAACTGAACCAATTCAAACAAAACCAAGCCATAGGCAATAGGAAGAGGAAACTGGGTAAATTGAAAGAAGTTTAAGGGTCAAACCTTATCCCCTGGAGTTGAATTGAAGTCACCAGATAAAATTAATGAAGGACTGCAGTCAAATCTCTGGGATACCAATGTTTTAAATTGAGCTAAGCGTGATAGAAGATATTTAGCTTGTGCAAGCTTAACGTCAGCCCAGTCTGGATCCCTGAAGCATAAACATCAATACCCTTTACAATTTGAACCAATAAAAAATATTAAATCCATGCTTATAGGCCAAGATGCATAAACACAACACCACATAATATAGCAGGAAACAAATAAAAAATAATAAACCACTTTTACCAGTAAAGGTGTGTGTTTGCCACAATAACAACATGATTAGAAGGATTTTTAAGCTTGAACACTGCCATAATTCCAACACAATCACGCTTCAGTCTGACACGAGGATCATCAGGGTCTCCCTGATCCAGGGCGCTTTGTAATGTTGAACCTGAAGACAGAGTGAAGAAACTTTACCGGAAACCAGATTGTAGCCATCAATGATCAATAATACTGTGGAAAAATCCATAACTGGACAAAAGGAAGCTGTGATTAAAAGCACCCAAAGAAACACATGAACCTGGAAAGTGATCGAATTTAAAAACAATGAATAAGTAATACAAGTTACCAATTTTGGGTCCATCGTCTTTGTTTTCAACAGCTTCTTTGTTATTTGGTTTATCATCACCATGTCCATTTCCATCTAGAATTGAGTCTACAAGATCGTTGTATTCTATTTTCTCCTCTAACAGCAACTCTGCCCTGAAGGACGAAGAACATTTAAACAAGCACAATTAAGATAGTTTTAGATTCAAATTTGAATACGTAACACAATGCTGAGAAGTTTAAAATAGATGGAGAGGAATAATGTAAATTTGTCACAATATCTATCTCCCATTGCTAGAGACAATGTTAAAAGTTTTGACATTCAAATAATTGAGCATTAGTATCGACTACTACATGAGACCATGACATTGACATTGTAGGTGAGCCCAATAGGGGATAAATATGACTTGCCTAATTTTTCTTTAATTTTTTTTAAGAACACTAATATTTCTTTTCACTTAACCTAACTCTTGTATTTCTTAATCTACTACTTCCCTGCTAGGCTTAGTGCCTCCTTTCTTTTGGATTAAACCTTTTTTTTTTGACATGAAACAAAAGTTTTTTAGAATCAGAACAGTTAAAATTTTCGTGGATGAGGTATCCACTAAATACAAAGAGACAATGTGATCAAGCTAACGTACAATTAAAACCATAACATCTAGATAAACATCTTTCCAGTCTTCAAAATTGGCAAACAAATATGGAATTTCCCAAGATTCCAAAGAAACAGAAGCCCAAAATGAAGTACAAAACCTAGTTTATCAAATTCAACCTATGCCCTTCCCCTTTAAAATCTTAAAAATCCTTTCAGTCCTTTCCTACCACACTACCCAGAATACAGCCAGTACCTCACAATTTCATACCACCTTAGCCTTCTTTCCACCCAAAAGCAGTGTGCCTTTCAGAAAAGAGAGAAGAGAAGCTGCTGGAATCACCCAACATAGTGCAGCCTCCCCAAACAATCTTAACCCTAATGCAATGGGACAATAAGAAATAAATCGTCCACAGTTCCCCTCCTCCTTTTGCACATGATATGATTGGGGAGAAGACGAACATTCATCATTGAATCCAGTTATAAGTGTTCGCCCTACCATGACCTTTAATCCAAGCAAGGGCACATAGGAGGCGCTTAAATTAAACCTTCCAAATCATAGAATAGGGTTGAAACGAAAAAATAGATGGATTATCAAATAACTCCTTGAAATAACATTTACAAGAAAAACTCCCGAAGAATCCAACATGCATCTCCTCCTATCTGGACTAGAGGGCTGCAAAATAACAGTTTCCAATGAAATTAGAAAAGAATTGACCTACCCAATGTCAGATCCACTCAAGTTTCCGTTAAAGCCTAAACCTCCACTTAAAGGAAGCAAAGAACTGACCATTCTAGATATGTCAAAACTACAGTATATGGACAATCTGTAAAGACGCCAAAAAGTTATCGACAGAGTATCCACAACCCAACTCTCTTCTCAAAATCTGACCCTCCATTATCCACCCCAAAATGGCAGCAAGACACAAAAGAGTCTAAACCTTGGTAACTGTCTTTCAAAGGGCAGTGAAATGAACCTCTTAGCGGTGCTAGTCTACAAGGAATACTTTCCATCTTCCTTCTTTGGCGCTGCTATTAGATTAGAATTGTCCATTCTCTTACTAATGACAGCATGTCATATGAAAACCCTATCCAACAGAAATTTCCTTAACCATTTACCAAGTAACACCTTATTTCTATTTTACCAAATTGGCAACTCCCAAACCACCCTTCTCTTTAACCAGAAACACTAGCTCCAACTAAGTCATCCTTCTTCCCCTAATCAAAACCTTCCCAAAAAGGTCCTCATCAATTGCTCTATTCAACTGGCAACTTGTGCTGGAATTTTAAAAATAGAGAGATTATAGGTTAGCAAACTGCCTAAAACTGAATGAATCAAAGTTATCCTAACTCCCTTGAGAGAAATGCTTTCTTCCAATCTCTTTTCCACTTTCTTCACCACCAGATCCCAAAAACTACCTACCCATGGATTAAAGTGGAAGCCCCAAGTATTTCAAACGCCAACTCCCCAATCCACTACCCAACGAATTGGCTAAATCAACCACTTTACTTTCTTGAGTATTCATCTCTGCAATTGAAGACTAGGCCTTGTTATTATCCAGCCCCGATTACAAACAAATTGTCCTATTTTTCTTCTTTCTTATTTTCCTATTTTTCTTGATGGCATGTCTAGTTAAAAAATATTTGATTCATACATTTTGGACTGGAAAAAGGAATCAATTAAAACATACATGTCGTGCTTATAAAAAATTCCACATCCATCACGCTTTTGCCCACTTCTCTGAATATAAGAACTATAATAGCCATTGCTCTCCATGTTTCCTTTGTAAAAGCTGTTGTACTCATCAACTTCCTGGAAATAATTTTATATTGTTCAAAACAACAGGTTATATATGGGATAGCAAGTATTTAAACTCAAAACAGGCAGCCATCAGGAAGGAATGTTAACTCCGCAGTCTAAAAAAGAAAACTTAAAATAAGATAGCAAAGGCAAGAAAAACAAACCTGCAGGCAGAGAAAGTCAGCTCCAAGGTTCTTGAGAACACTCAAAATTGCCTGTGAGCGAGCTTTCCACCTATAACAAACATAGTTCCAAACATAACATTACCAGTTCAGATTATAGTAAACCAGACAAAATCTGAACGATAAGAAGTACACATTAACTTTAAATACTTTCAAGCGAGTGCTGTACCAAATAGATTGTGACGAATGTCATAACTTAGCCAAATATTTAACTTTCTTGTAATTTTGCAGTTTATTGGTTGCACTTAGATGGCTATCTCGTCTATCTTTCTCACAACTCTTTTTTTATTTATTATTTATTACATTTCCTATTCAAAAAAGAAAAGAAAAGGTCTATCTAATTTTCTTGTGTAGTCTGTCTAGTAAAAGATCAATCATAAGACCAAACTCATTATTTAAAAGGATCAAATGCACTTACATGTGAAAGACTTCTATATGTGTGAAAGAAAAAAATTCCAAAAAAGATTCCCGGGACTTCGCCAAATGGGCACATATATTACCAAGCCATCAAAAGATAATTGCAATCTGAAGTTAATTAATGTAAAAAAAATGTAAAAACCATGTAGCAGGCATATGCAGCGTACAAACATACCATATGGGCAAGCAAAAACATACATCTAGTTGTTGTATACATAAAACGATACCCAAAATCTATCTTATACATGGTCTAAGTTCCTTAGTAGGAAAGATTTTGAGCTATGTATCACTATGACCCAATATTATCATAATATCATGCGAATGCAATAACTAATAATGAAAGGTATTCATATCAATTTTAGAAAACAATAGAGCAACTTATTCAAAAAATACTTAAGTTATGATTTCTACCTCAGACAAGGGGATGGAGAGTGTGGAAACAAGGAACTCTTTACATATACCTACACATACAAAAAATAAGTAAAGAAATTGTTAAACTTAAGTGATCAAAATATGAAAACAGAAATCAACATATGACAGTTAACATTCACAGGGGTTTTAAATTCCTGACATGGAATCTGTAGGGTGTTTCCGCATCAAAAACAAATTATGCCGTAATACAGGATAAGAGAATTCTAGACCCGAGGACGAGAAAATGAAATGAAATTTACAATAAAACATAAACATATCATTTTGACAAGGAATAATGAGAACATAACATATTCATCAAAGTTTGTCAAACAAACGCACTATGACATACATAATAAAGCCAACACTACAATTTATATCACGGTAAAGATAATTTGGGCTATTATGAGTTTATTGGGGCCCCGCCTATCTATGCTCCGTTCTTGGTGGAAGATTATTTTGAGATTACTGAATCCAGAAGCATAATTAGTTAAGTTAGTTAAGTTTTCCGGCTATATATTTTCTTTCCATTCGGGCCTTCTGCCCCAATCATCAACAAAGAGAATATAAATTATGTCCCATACACACACAACATTGCATACAATCAATACCATTTGTTCGCATTCATTCCATTACTGATAAAATTAGAACATAGAAAGTTATAGAATAAAAATAAAAAAAAAAGAGCTGACTTGAGAACGAGAAATTTTAAAATTTCAGTTTTCCTACCTCTCTAGTACTGTGAAGCAAATGTTATTTGTTTATAGGGTAAACCAAGTAGGAACAGGGCGGCATACAAAACTAAAAAGAAGAGCTGAATTCAGTTGTTTTGTTATACGTAACTTCCATTTATTTAAATAACGATAATTATTCTCATTATCCAGTTCTTTGTGTGACACAATGGATTGTCGAATACCAATTCATATGACAAGTACCAAAAGGAACAAACAATAACAAAATGAATTGGGCACAAAATGGGAAATTAAGTGAGACGAGTGAATGCCATAGCCATACCTGAGCCAAAATGTTATACGACACAAGACTAAACCTGATACCTGCAATATCACATCATAGAATTCATGCTTATTGAATTTCTTTTGCACCATAAAACACAATGGCCAAAAGAAACAAACCCAAAAATAATCAGATATAAACAAATTAAGAGCATAAGTAAATACCATCAGGTTTACTTATCGAATGGATGGTACTCTCTTCCACAGGAACAAATTTTGGGAATTTTGGTGATGGGGCTGTTGAGCTCATTCTGCTCAAAACACTCCTGCGAAAAATTACAAATTACTAAAAATGGAAAGAGAAAACAAGAAGAAGCTAAAACTGAGCCATCGTTCTCTGAGTCTCTGACGAGCATTACGTAGTCTGAGTACTTGCGGGAGAGGGAATGGGTAGGCGGGAAACCACAGGAAAAGCCCTTAGCATTGATAGGGAGGTTGAGAATTGTGCGGACTAGGTGTTTGTTATAAGGCGGAAGAGGGAATTGGGACTAAAATAAAGATGGTACAAGCGGCGAGGGGGCGGAAGAGGGACTTGGGACTAAAATTAAAATAGTACATGGGAAAGGAAACATTCGAAATTTGACCGGCTCTTCCATTTCAGTTTTCAGTTTTTAGTTAACACTAGCAAAGGTGCCCAAGCGGTATCGTAGGTTTTGAAATTGCTTGAAATGTGTATAAAGTCGTCAAAATACATAGGGAATATAGCACTGCTTATATGTACATTGAGATCTAAATAGTGGCATTATGCTCAGTTTAGCAAGTTTGAGTTACAAAAAATAAATTAATAAGATGTTCTATGTGATGCTTGTTATGTTAAAATATTGGGTCTGTTTTTATTAAGATCTAAACAGTGCCATCATGCTCAGTTTGGCAAGTTTAAGTTACAAAAAATAAACTAGCAACATGTTTTATATGTTTCTTGTTATGTTAAAATATTGTGCATATTTTAATAGATCAAGCAACTATTAAAACATCATAATATGAGCAGTCTTGGGTTGTGTAGCTGGCTAATACTCTTTCTTCTTCTTTGCAGAGATTTTAACTATGTTGGCATAAATTTGAAAAATAGCAAGCGTTAATTATTATGATAGTATTAAGTTAAAAAGGCGAACAAAACAAACAACAATTTAGATACATCAACCATTCTATTAATCTAATGGATAAAAGTATAAGCTCAATTTATTGAATCAATTGAAAATAAATTAAAAACAATTGTGACAATTTATTAAATACGTATAAGAGAATTAAGCCAAAACACTTGAGATTTAATATAATCAAATCAAGGGGTGTTGACTCTGTTGCTATAAACTTGGTAAACGGCAAGTGTTAGTGCGGACAAATGAGAAAAATTTAGTAAAGATAATGGCTATTGTTATAGAATTAAGGCCAACAATATAAACTGCACAAACCACAATTTAAATAATCTATAAACATCTAATAACTTATAAAAAGAAATAAGATAACCTAGTGACCAAATGAGCAAGTTTGTTACAAAATTAAGATAATCTAATGGAGAAGTAAGCTAGAAATAGTAATAATGTATAAACAACTATATGTTATAAAAGTAGAAATAAGACGCTATAGGTTATAGTTTTGATCATTACATTTTAAAATATTTAATAATGATGTTTCAAATTCAATAAATTTAATTGAAAGTTAGTTCATATGGGAGCTCTTAAAAAATAAGATAATAAGATAATTTTAATAATCAATAAATAACAAAAAGAGTAAATAAATTTATGCATTCATTGAAGTTATCAAATATCCATACTCCAACTTGATAAATATTTTATATAAAAGGGAAGTTTCTTAATACGAACTAAAATTTGCAGCAACTAAATATTAGAATCGGGAAGAATTGAAATATATGTATATCACTTGTGTGAACCACAAAAATTAATGTAGAACAAATGCTTAAAATCAAACACATTGCCCCAAAGGAATCAAACCAAATTGCATTCTAAAAGCTGTGTGGAAAAAAAAAAAATCATATTTTAGAAGAAGAGTTGATAAATTTTCTTTGCAATTGAATCATAATTGAAGACAATTACGAGAAAATGAAACTTTCCCCAAATTCAATACAATCAAATACCATTTTTTTTTAGAAATGGAATTCATTCATAGAATCAAAGTAGCGTATATAAAATGGCACGAAACAGTGGCCTCGTTAAAACCTTCAGGAGGGACCACATATGTCATAGACTAACAAGAGAGTCTGAAACAGTCACGCAGGACCAATGCTAGAGCAAGATAAAATAAATTAGCAAACTGACACATAGACCTTCTATGCAAAGACCTCCGACGAGAACACTACAACACAATCCAACTGTCAAAAAAGTCCTACTATGAAATCATAGTCCTTTTCACAGCCACAAGACAGTGAGAACATTCGACAGAAAACATAATATGCCAAGAGGAAGAAAACAGCCACAAAGCACACCATCTCCATCCACATCCAATAGCAATTGGTGATGAAAGAAGAGAAATCTGCAATGAGCAACACAAAGAAGAGACTAACCGCAAACATGCATGGAAAGAAAATAAATAAAAAAAGCCCCCAAGCACACCGTATCATCTCAACACTGACAAAGAAATCTCCTATGAAAAACACAGTCATTGAGACAGGCGAAGAATCAAAGATCAGTTAAGGGGGAGAAAAAAAAAACACCATGCAACAATAACAAAACTGGCCTAGCCACTTAACCGAACACGGGGATTAGCCATAAGAGTATCCGCTGAATGCCAAGCCCACGAATGCTCTAATAACACATTAAGAAAGGCGTCTCCATAGGTTTGTCAAGAAGGACACCAACATCACTTGGATTCGCAGTTCCCATTGCAGAGTAACCAATCAAACCTGTAAAGATGGGTAAAAGGATGGTACCCAACAACCCTAGTTGCCAAAAACCTGGCCCAACACCTTGAAAAAGAGGATCAAAGCTATAGACCCTAGGTGAAGAGCCACCCACACCAAATCTCTGGACAGCTGCCCTCTTCTCTTGAGGGTAAGGCTTGAGATTGCAGATCAGACGATGGAGAAGGCATGAGGAAAGCCATCTCCACCGTGATCGCTGACCCCAACGAAGCAGCTTGCACCATGATCGTTGTTGATATGGAGACTATCGACACAATAGCCGGAAAAGATCCGCTAAAACCACTAGAGACGCCAACGCACCGAGGAGAAAGATAAAGATGAAACCAACACCCAAGATCTTAGAGAGATAACAACAAGGCTAGCACCCCAAAGTCGAAAAGAGGAATGACGACAACAACTCGACATGGAACAAAGATGGCGGCGACTTGACGTGGAAGAAAAGTGGCTCGACGCGGTCAAGTCGAGGAAGGCGACAACGATGACTAAATGTGGATGAAAATGAGCGTGGTTAGGCCAAGGAGGGGACTATGTCATTGTAGGTGGACATCCAAGGGAGAGTGTTGTAAATGCATGAGTTGGTGGATGACCACCATACCTCTTAGTATGCCACCCTTGGATTTTATGTAACCTATGCACTAAGTATTTGTAATTAGTGCTTGTAACCTATAGGTATATTGTAAATGATGGTATTCAATTTCCTATCTTGTAAGCCTATAAATTGGTGGCTCTACCAAAGATTAAGAGAAGAATAAACATGATGAAACTTTATCTTTAGCATATTACTTCTCTCTACATTTTCTCCCTCTAGTTTTATAACAATTACATTATTTTATTATATATTTAATTCAATTTAAATCAAATAAAAAGTGGACCATTCACATGACACATCATCACTTGTTATAAAAAGACAAATACCCATGACACATCATCAAAACTAATACAGTTATTCATGAAGATAACGGTAAGGGATAAAGTAGAACACGAAATCACAATCAATGGGGTTAAGTAGGTCACTTTAACTTTCGGGGGTAAAGTGAGATTTAACCGAAGTTTCAGGGGCCACTACAGTAAATAATCCTTAAATAAATGTAGGGTTTGCAAGACTGTTATCAAACTCCATTTCTTGGGAACTTGAGAAAACTTTACAATTGGGATAAATAAATTCAAGAAGAAATAGTGCTTTAGAAAGCACCAAATCTGCATTGTTACAAGCCAAGACCACCAAATCTCAAGCGAATTAAAATTAGCTTGTCCCCAATAATGGTAATATAATCTGCACAACACATTGTTCTCAGAATTTTGGTAATAGAATATCCATTCAATATACAAATAGGTGGACAAGGAAATAATGATAGCAGGACATCGAACTTTATAGCCTTCACCAGCTTCTGATAAACAATTTTCTTACTTTTTTTAACTACCATGCATGAAGCAACAGATTTAAACAGAACATAGTGGGGTACAAAATGAAGTGGTCAGTGGTAAATATACCCTATATTCTTGGTGTCTAGTTAGCAGAATAGAAACGTATAACTGAAAAGCAAAACTCACTTGGTTGTCCTGAAGATGGATGGCAAACACTGCCCTACAAGGACCACGATCAATATATATCTACTTTTCATTTACAAAGAATCAGTTTTTAACAAAAAAATCATAACTCTTCTCCTCTCCATAGAGCCGCCTGAGAATGAAAAAGAGGGGAAAATTGTACAATCAGTTAACTAAAAGAAAGACTTTTTCCAAGAGAACTTAACACAACACATGGGTTTATATTGCTGATAGTGATACAGAACTGAAAAAGCATAAAAATACTCAATAGAATTTCTAGTTTCAGCAATCATCACAAACCCTAGGGAATTTACACGGAAAAAAGTGATCCAGGTCCAGGGTTAGGGATCATGCAAGCAGTGAACAGAGATGAAATTATATAATGGGTAGTGTCAATGCATAAGCAATCTCAACCACACTTACGCTAAATCTACCAAGGAATCTGATTTTGTCACAGCCTTTCCTTCTGGGAGTTCAAGGGAAGAATGATGCATTATCATTTCCTTCAGTGTGTGCTTTGTGCTTTTAATATCATTATCCCATAAGATACTCTGCAGTCAAAAGTACAAAAACAGGTTAGCATGCCTAGTTCCAGTCTCTCATGATAAAAGTGAAAATGTGGATACACTGACCTACTATTATAATAAATAAAAATACACTGTAAAAGATTTTCAAATATGTCTGAGTTGAAAAATTGAAATTGACTCTCACGCCACTTGGGGAAAATGACCAATATCTTATTCTATGGCGCACAACTGAAAAATTAAAAATAAAATAAAATCACTAGGAGAAGCTTACCTTCCTGACATATTCTCTCTTCACGTGTTCCCATGGTAATTTTCCCTTCGGACAGAAAATTGAAGCATTCCAAAGTGCTCCTCTTGCAACCATCACAGATGAGGTACCTTTAGAAATTGCGTGCATCATTAATACATTCAAAGCACACACAAATACCCATATAATATGTATACATAATCTTAAGTTCCATTTGGAATGCGAGATTTCAAATTTAAGAAGCTTATTTAAATTGTGTGAGCATAATCTTAACAATGCATAAAAGGTTGTATTGCATAGGATGAAATAGAGGAAATACGTGGATTCAATTGAAACTAGTCATTTCAAATTCTTAACATAACATTATATGTAGTCATTTCGAAGAAACTATATTTAGTATATTTAGGGTTCTTCTAACCATAGGAAGCTTATTTCCAAAATCCAAATCTATTCTATTAAACCCCTAGATCCAAATTGAGCCTTGCTAGATTTTTTTCCATTTGACGGGAACATATTTTTGCTATTTTTACCATTTTAATGACACAGAATGTTACATTAATTGCCTGGTCCAATGAAGCGGGCTTCTAACATATTTATCTGACAATGAATCCCTATATATTAACCTTGACATAAATGAAATATATCAAGCTAATACAAACATGAAGGTTGATATAAAATTGGGGTACTTTCATGACCAGGATATTAATTCTCAAGATGACGGCTACTTTATGGTGCACGGCTTGAAATACCCAAGGTGAAATTTTTATTCTCAACAAACAGTATGATATGGTCCTAAAGAAATTCTATTATCAAAAGATTACTTAAAGATTATATTACTGCTACCTGTAGCAACTTTAATACGCTGAAAATCGTCATACTCAAAAACATCGCCATTTGCTATAACTGGAATGGATAGTGATGCTACAACATCAGCAATCTCACTCCACTTAGCCGGATCTCGTGGCCTATCTGGAACTTTTCTGCATTTTATTGAGAAGAAACGCATCAGACCGAACACCATGCAATTGAGACAAATAGATTGATATTATTTCACTATTACAAAGACATAGTGGGACCATCCCACTTTAAAGAAATATAATGGGATGAAAATATTTATCCTTATATTTGAAGTGACTCAATATGCAGCATGAAAAACCTATCAAGATGCATTTGACTCATAGGGATTCCAATTTAAACTTATCTATACCCTATTGCTTTGCAATGTTAAACTTATCTGTCAGTTGTTTTCCATTCTTTATAATGTAACATTGCAAGGAAATAGGGTATAGATATGTATTTCCATTTCGTTTAACATTGACTTATAGCCAACTTTGAAGCTGGTTTTTCCACCTCAGTTGATACTTTTATAGCATCCTATGCAAATAGGATTTCTTTTTCATGACAGTTGAACCTACGGTTTTCAAAAAGCAGAATTCGGGTAGGGCATAGGTGTCCTCGTTTGATTTCATTCCCAACAAATTTAACATTTGGTAGTTCCACTTCCTGATCTATTCAGTCTCGACAGTTCTCTTCACTTATGGCAGCAGTGTCTCATCCACAGATTACCATTGGTGTCGAAACCAATGGCTTTCCAAATACAGGACTAAAGTTGGTGTCATTGTCTCAATGATGGCTCCCAAAATTACCATACTTCACATTTCTTATTCCTCCCATGCTCTCAAATATTGGTACTCCCCTCGTCTTGTTTTCTTTTTTCTAAGGTAATTTTTGTTTTGGCCCAATGTTCACTAAGCTATTACAACTCAACACCTTATCTCTTTTTATGATTATCATCATACTCTAATAAACCTCTCTCTGACTAAAATCCAATTCAAGATTTACGTTGACAGCCTTTATACAGGACAGCATGGCAGGTTTAAGTCTTGGGACCTAAGAGTACTTTTCTTTTCTTTTCTTTTCTTTTCTTTTTTTAATACAAAAGTTAGGATTTACAGGGGTAACAACAACAGGGTTCTAGGGGTGTTAGCACAACCTGAACTAACACATAACCAGGGGTAAGAATAGCTAGTTTTGAACTAGGGATCTATTAGGGTTGCTTATGGTTTGTTATCTTATGGTTTGATAGAAAATGGGGTTAGAATGTCGTACATCCAGTTGAGTGAGGGAACCCATTACATCCATTTACATAGATTCCATCTTCAACTACAGTTGAGTGAGGGACTAAATTAAAATGATAACATAGCATGCTAAGCGCAACTTTACCAATAGGATATAGTAGAGATCACCTTCCATGGACAGCGAGAGCAGAAACTCCAGTTTTTTCAATTCGCCTGGCCAATTCCACAGTATCCTGAGATGATTTTAGTAGTCGAATCTTACAAGTCACTGGTATACTCATGTTTCTCCTTAATGTAGTCAAAATCTGAACAGAACGGAAAAAAGCGAGTTAGGAATCAACTGCAAACACTCTTCAGATGGAAATAAAAAACATCTTCGGGGAAACAAGATTGTATACATCATGAATAAGATCTGGTTTAGTCAATAATGCGGCACCCATTCCTCCACTCACAGAAAATGACTTTGGACAACCCATGTTTATATCCACTGCTGCAACATCTTTACACCTAAAAGGAAAAAGGTCAAAAAGTATATAAGATACTGTTGAGACGAGCCCATATGTTACATTGAGATGGACACAGACCCATATCACATACTTGGGTGTTTTGTCCAAATTGAGTAAGAAGATCAGATTGGGGCATGAGATGAAACAGATACACAACAGGTTCAGCCAGGAAGAGTAGATACCAGACCACTATTCTATGCATGAACCCAAACATAGATAAAGCCACATTTTCAAAACAAGTTGTCTGCCTAAACCTGATTCTTTCAAAGAAAAGAGATTTAAGGGTTGATTCAATTACAGCCAATCTTTAATGGGTTACAGTTAAAAACAACCTTATCTATGATCCAACATAGCACGATATATGTGGAAGAAAAAAATAAATAAAAGGTGAAAATTTAAAGGAAAAAACTTAGGAACATGTAGTAAACATACCTAAACTTAGCAAAACTTATTCAAATCACTAAATGCTTTAACCTATTAATTTATAGGCTTGTATGCAATTGTTCATGTATTCACCCATGTACTTCTGAGTTTTGGCTTCCTACAGAAGCAATAAGTGGTTCAAAATGAACCCCAAGCTCAAACCACAGGAGCATATTCTCTTCCCACACGACCCATGATCCTGATGAATTCGATAAAAACCATATTGATCGCCTTGAGCTCTCACAATCAATAGAAGCAAGAGTATCAACTTAAAGTTGCAATCCACTAACTATATCAATTAATTTCTTGTTACTTTTTAAGATAAAATCGACCAACCTCAAAAAATTACAAACTTCACAACAAAAGGAGAACAATGGAATGCAACAACAATCAACTTACACCATCTGAGCAGCCATGAGAGCCCTTACAGCATCAGAAGTACCCATTTGAAACACTACTCGATCTTTTTCCTCATCACAAGTCCTGAAAACGACACTTCCTGTCCCCTTCTCCACAAAATCAATGGACCCTATTTTCTCTGAGCAACGAGCACAAAAAATTTTCATAAACTTGTCAAAAAATGAAGTACCCCACAAGCAATATACACCAAATTATCTGCTTCCGTAACTCTCCAGGACAAAAATTAACAAAATTAACAGAAATTTATAACCAAAACCATGAATCAATAACTTGTAGCAAAAACAAATCCAAAAAAAAAAAAAAAATGTACCATTTAATCTGCGGTCGCATTTGACAAGTTTGTGATCGATAATTTCCTCACCGTAGGTTATATCCGCACCATATTCAGCAGCCAGTAATCTAAATGGCAGCGTCCCCTAACCAGTTTAAGAAATTTACAAGTAAATAGCATGAATTAAACAGTAATTAGAAGTTAATTTTGTATTAAAACCCAAGATAAAAATAGAAAAGAAAGAAAAGACGGCAGCTAGAAGGGTTTGTGGGAGAAGTACAAGTAGGTACTCACAATGCGAACCATGGGAGCAAGGACGAGTTTGTTCTCGTACTCCATCTTCGTCGGCCTGGTCAGTTTGGATGATCTGGCCTTGACCTGCTCCTATTTCAGGGGAATCCACAATACACCCGACCAAATTTGATTAGTGCACCGTTCACGCACCACAACACCAATGTCTCAATTTTTAAAATATTTTTATATTTAAAAGAACATTTATAAGGGCTTAAACAAATACACGTGAAAATATTTCAAACTTATGTCTTTTTTTCCAACCCAAAAAAACACCTTATACCCTTTCTGTAATACTACCCTCTCACGACACACTTCCGCATCGTTTTTAATAGAAAAATTAGGTATTAATGATAAGAATCTTTACTAATGAGGATTTGATATTTACAATATTTCTATTTGGATTTTGATACATAAGAATCAAATTTTATTTTGAATTTGCCTAAAAGGAGGCTCAGATTCGTTGGCCCAGTTTAAATTAATCACTAAAAAACATTTAGACCCCTTTTTCTATTTTTAATTACGTGCGCTATGGCGACTTATAACGTTTTTTTTTTTTTTCCTTTCTAATTTTTGAATTGTATTTTGTTAGATGCCTATCTCAATGGTTTCTTATTTTAATGTAGCGTAGACGCACGTTTTAAAACCGGAACCATAACAAGATAACGCCGCCCAACATAGAAAAATCGAACACAAATAAGACTTCAAGATCTGATCATAGAAACAACAACGAAACATAAAAGAAACTCCAATCTGATCAGAGAAAAAAAAAAAAAAAAAATTCAGAAACCAAATCAATGAATCGCTCAAATAGGAAAACAAATTGAACAAAAATAAAAACCTGCAGTTGATGTCTCAAATCACATCAAAACCCATGAAGGAAGGATAGCAATCACGAAATGCATGAAGGATCTAGCTCGCCATAATGAAAATCAAAGAACGAAGAAAAGACCAGGGCGAAATAGTAGAGAGCGCTTGAACAGAAACAAATAATAGGCTTAAAAACCCTCAAAAAATGTTTCCCCTCGTCCTGTTTTCCTCATGTATGAAACCACCCGACTCCCAGAATAGGCTTAAAAACCACCTAATCCGTCAACCATGGCACTTGAAACTGTCCCAAGTTTACTGCTGCTGCTCATATATCTGCATATAAGTCTCAGAAAGGGCAACCATCTGGGGAAGAGTTTCTGAAACATGAAGATCCTGCATCTCATACCTGAGAACATTTCCAGATGTTAGCCCATATATACAGTTGCATCTCTTAGTTTACATTTATGCCAATAAGTATGGAATAGACTTACCATAATTCTTCTGACTTTCTCTGTACAAATGCCCTGTATGAACCTTCACCAGGTTTGCCATCATGAACAATGTTGGCAATCAAATCATACTTTGAATGCAATCTCTCATTCTCTCTTGGGGTTGGCAAGGGGATGTAGTCTTTCAATTCAAGGTTCTTCACAGGAAAGTTGACTGCAATAGGAATTACATCAGTTGGCAAAAGGTTGCACTTGATCAGGCAAGGATCCATGGCCTTAAATGATTATTCAAATGAAAATAACTCCAGAAACATATAATCTCACCTCAAGTCGGATTCTTTTCCACAAAGAAGTTGTTCTTGGTACATCGCCGCATGTGGAGAATAAGATACTGTGGTAATCGGGTGACTCGATACCTCATCCTAGCTATGCGAGGTCGGACCACCTCAATCAGTGTCTCCCCATCAAATTTCTTCAAGATGTTGAACAGTGGGACCTAAACCATTACACACAAACTTTAAAAAATAATATAAAAACATTTTTAAAACAAAACAAAACTCAAAAAGAATTCTCATCATCAATTCTCTCTTCCCCACATACCATTTCTGGAATAAGGTGTAATGATAGCATAGGTGTGCTATGAACATTTAAAAAGCGCACAATGCAAGACTGCTGAGACATGCATAAAGTAAAGGGCATGCTTTGGCATCATTCAGGGCTCAGTTTAATATTCAAGAAAAATGGAGAACCAAAATGCTTGGCACAAAGAACAGTTGCTGTATTTCTAATTTGGAATTAGAACTTAAGTAACTATATACGTTACAGAACAGGAGCACAAAGACAGACTGAAACCCCATATTTAGATAATAAAAAATCAACTAGCCTCTAAACAGACCAATGAAAATAAGGAATATATCCATCTTAACAGGCTACACATTTGTCACTACCTAATATATATATATATAAATTACATAGACTCCCCAAAGCAATCTAGTTACCTGGTCCACAAGTTGCGAACATAGAGGCAATGTATGTAATTGAAGCAAATTCCAACATGTTTTTATTCAGAAACATAGACATGGAAATTATGAGAAAGACATTAAAACCAATAAAAAAAGGCAATTAAAGAATGAACTTCCAACATACTACTAAGACATAGGTACCTGGGGTATGATGTTTTTCTCCATAACATCTTTGAAAAGAGGTGGTGGGGGCAAATCCAATCCAAGCATTAAGAAAGGCATTTTGTAAGTTTCCTTGACAATGCCATAATTTTCAGTCACAACATCTGTATTCTGGTCATCACCATTTTCTTTCTTCTCAATACCTTTCTTAGGAACCTCCTTCACAACCTCCAGCTCCCCCTATCAGCACAGAACATTATATTTAGTCTGAAAAATACTGCAAGTTCAGTTGCAGCAACAGCAATACATTATACAACGAACAAAGTAGATAAAGAATAAGAAAGAAAACCTGAAAGCACTCATAGACAATGCTGCTATCTTTCTTTGAAGTTCTAAGATCTGCATGCAGTGTATTAAGCAGCCATGACATGAATTCAACTGGGTCAGATTGCTCTCCTATTCGAAACTGTTTCTTGCTGGCTTTCATAACTGCCTGCAGGAACTCATGCGGACTCACCTGTAGACATTAAAGATTTGACACATGAACTTTCATTCTTAACAACAATAACTAGAGACAAAAATATGGGGTCAACAAGGCCAAACCTGTCCTTTGAAGTTCCGTGCATGCCATATCTTTCTCGTGAGCTCCCCAAATCGATGAACAAGCGGAGACTTGCAATGTTGATAATTCTTAGGGATGAGGAAAAAGTTTCTTGGTGGAGTTACTCTCTTAAAGACTGAATTGTGACATTGACAAAATCAGTCTCCTTAATGTTATTGAGCCCCACCTGTTTTTTGAAAATTAAGAAAACACAGGTAACAATAATTAGGACCCAAAATTAACACCTCGCTAGGGATTGTTAAGACGTAAGTTGTTATGGAAGTGTATCCATCAGAGAGATCAATCACAAAATACATCACCCTTGCACACATGAAAAGAGAGTACTTAATGTGGTTCAACATAGGCTTGTCTAACCTTACATATGAGAGAGAATCTAACGGAACATAGAGAATTACAAAGATGTGAGAGTACTGCAGTAAACCAAAAACCATATTAGCTAAGCGCTGAAATCATGCTTACTGGTTCTTTCTATACTCCATACAAGTCTATCAAAACTGTGAAACAACACGATCGTAAGTCTAATTGTTGGCTAGCCACGTAATAGATTCATAATAGCTCATTACTTATTTGGCAAGGAATAAAAATTCTTCTATCCCGAGTAACTTAAATGGGAACTCTAAAGTACTGAACAAGCCAATTAGGAATTTGAAACATAATATCGAACTCATATGAATTGACAACAGCAGCAATAGAAGCATATATGGAATCTTGTGCAAGTAAGAACAAAAATCAGTACCATTCCAGGAAGGTAATCAGAACCATCAAGTGCCCTAGACCATTGCTTGTTTTTGTCAATCTGCTCAACTTGTTCCTCAGTAAACCTATATATAAAGAACCAAATGAATTCAAATCCTTTGTTTGCACATGCATACTTAAAAGGATACGCAAGGAAGACTAGAAATATAAAAAAATACAAATCAAACCTCGGGTTCAGGACATGTCTAATGTCATCCAATGATGGGTCACTGATTTCATATCCATCGGGAAGGCAATAAACTTTCTCCGTTCGAAGATTGATATAAACATGGTGTCCAGCTTTAAGGCTATGAGGATATGCATGGGACTTCTTCCCTCTTCCTTGGTAATACTTCCCACAAACTAAACATGCATACACATTCAAATTTGACAGAGACAGAGAACAAAAAATTTCAAAATCAAAATCGAAAACCTGGACAAAGCAAAATCAAGCAATAGGTATTAATACAGTGGATGCTTTTGTAAGGATAATATACAGACAAGCAGGAATGCCATATTTTAACAACTTAGAATAGTAATATACCTGGCGATTAACAGTGTCAAGATATGGACAATCCCTCCTGACCTCAATTTCACGGCTCCGCCTGTAAAGTCCTTGTTCAAGATCATCATTATCATCTTCATCTGCTTCTTCAACTTCAACCCCACTTTTTAGATCCCTTTGATTATCACCACCATCCCCTCTATAGTCATTAACAGGTGGCCTTCTACAGTTGTCCTCATCATCCTCATCGCCATAATTAAAACCAGGAAGCAAGAAGCCTTCAGAAGCAGGTGGAGGTGGTGAAGAGGAAGGAGATGAATGCCCATTCCGTTTTTGCCTCTTTGGGTCAGATTCAAACCCTTCCGCATTCACTCTAACATTATCTTCATCTTCCCTCTTACAGGTCATAATACCTGAGCTTACAAGTTACACCAACCGAGCGTCACTCAATTCTTCAAACGATTCTCAAATTAGGGAAAAAAGTCGGAAACCCTAAAAGCATATAACTCAGCCGTCAATAGAAAGAGATAAAACAGTTTTAAAGTAGAAACCTGTAAAAGATAACAAACACAAGAAAACAGTTGACTGAAAGAAAACTTAATTATTATATTCCGAGTTTTAAGAGCAAGAAAATCGCATAATGCTCGTTTGGTTACTGAGAAAACACAGGAAAATGAAAGAGAAAAACAGTGTAATGTTTTGTGTGTTAGGATTTTGCTTCGTTTTCTGGTCCGAAATAATTTGAAGCTATCTTGGAAATAGCTCGTGATTTGAATATGCATAAAAAATGAGCTCGGTGAAGGATGTAGGATTACCTGAAAGAGAGATTGGTCCATTTATCACCAAAAAACTGACATTAATCAACAAAAACAGAAACTAAAGAATAAAAACATCCATAAGTAAACCATCCATACTAAAAACAGAAACTAAAAATTAAAAACAGCACCTAAACAAGCCATTAGAACCTAAAAACAGAAACTAATGAATAAAAACAGCCATAAGTAAATCATCCATACTAGAAACTGAAAGGAAAAATTAAAAACAGCCCGTAAACTCTAAAACAGGAAGAAGAAAAAAAAAAGGAAACTAAAAAAAAATTAATGAATAAAAGTGGTCAATCATTTAGCAATCTTCATATACAGAATGTTTCTTGAAATCTTTCTTTGCTTTTTACCAATTTTTACTTTTCGCAAAGAATGCATCCCTGCTAACAATTCATCTACTTGCAGATGCCACTATACACAGAACAGAAGGCTAATTGGGATTCTTCAAGTATTCGAAAAAAAAATTTATGTGATATATATGCGCACGCACTGTGATAGAAATTGGGATTCTCTCTTCTTTTACGTATCGTTTGGGTTGCATTTATGATATCTTTTGTTAACATTTCTCCAGGTTTGGAATAGCATTCCATTGTGATAGAAATTCAAAGCCTAGGGTTTGGACAAGAAAGAAAACAATTATAGCTGCCACTGATGAGGCCTGCTCTGCCATAATCACTCGAAACTTTTTTCAGTGGAATGGGAGTATAACATTTATCTATATTTTTTATCTGCTCTGCCCAACAAATTCAGGCTATCGAGAGAGAACCCTAATTCACAACCCCGATTTCATTCCACACAGAACCGTAATTACATCTTCAAAAATCATAAGGAAGAGACTCTCATCAAAGAGAGAGTGAACTGCTCTGCCTCTGAGATAAAGCTGAGAGAGGATGGATATGAGAGATAGTTAGAGGCAGAGGCTGGGTATCGAATTGAGCTGAGATGAGACGAGATGGAACTTACCTGAAATTGAGACAGAGGCGACGGCGACGAAGACGGCGATGGAAGAATTGGAGGCGCGCGGTTGTTACAGAGTTTTTATAAAAAATAGCCAAAATTTAAACCTACTTTCAAAAATATCAATAAATTTTGGCTATTTTTGATAAAAACTTGTCGCGAGAGGGGAAAGATTTTATATGTGAAACCGCATGATTAGTATCTGGTCTTTTATTTTGAAAAACAAATTGATTTCGTTGATCCCAAATATTCCAGCAAGTTGTAAAAATCACATCACCTAATGGCACTAGAATTCTCGTAATCAAATAGCAATGAATAAAGTTGTGGCTTATTCTACTCCTTTCAATCTTCAAAATGCTTACCAACTAGCTATTAACAA